>NC_041395.2:246710733-247010733 GCF_900747795.2 Erpetoichthys calabaricus | reverse complement strand
TTTTTCTTCTAAATGGTCTACAATTATAATGTACTGCAAAAGTCAAAAACAGGTGCTTTTACCTAGAAATAATGTTGGTTTTTTTCCTGTGTTTTAAAAAAATACAATGATCAGTTCTATTTTACTGTATCCCAAGCAGGCTGACATTAACTGCATAGTCGGAAAGTCTAAACTCTATCACTGAGCTGTCACACCTCCCTGGCTCCAGGACTATCACTAACATGGGAAAGCCAAATTCAGCATGATGGTGTGCAGTGTTCAGACTTGTCACATCTGACCTGACTGATGATTTGTTGAACGTAAGCGATATGAATTTACAGCTTGTACTGCATTCTTTAAACACAAGCACAATGTATGAATATTTGCTACTGCTAAAAAACTATGGAGAATGTCTGGACTCTGCCAATAACACATTGACATTTTAATAATATATTTTTAAGTGTTTAAATCAGAATATCAATAATAAAGGTCTCTAGGACAGTGTTTCCCAACCTCGGTCCTGGGGACCTACTATGGCTGCAGGTTTTTATTCCAACCAGCTTCTGTTTTTAATTGGTGTCCTCGGCTAATTAAGTGATGTGTTATTTCCCAAGTTCTGTGTTTTGAGAACAATATAAAATTATAAAATTAAGTTTGGTAATTATATATATATATATATATATATATATATATATATATATATATATATATATATATTAAAATGTACCAGTTAGTTATATTGGAACAATGTATTTTTTTCTTTTTAACAATATTTTCATCTTGATTTTCATTCTACTTTTCTAGGTGTTCTAATTGTTTAATTAATCCATTATTTACTAATTATTGGGTCTGATGCTAAAGCAGTTGCAGCCTTAGATTATTCAGTGTTGTTTGCCAGCAGGTCTGCTCAGTTCATTTTTAATAATCATTAATAAGATACAACGAAGGGGGAAAACTACACAGAGAAACGGCAAAATATAATGAAATCAGCAAAAGAGAGTTAAGCATTTAAATGTCTTATAAATGTAAAAATCATGCTGCTGTGCTTTTCTGAACTTAGAATAAAAGAAAAATAATACCAGCTAATTAAATGAGATCAGTGTGGTCAGGTGTTGTCATTGATTAGGAATCTGGTTGGAACAAAAACCTGCAGCCACAGTGTGCCCCCAGGACCGAGGCTGGGAAACACTGCTCTAGGAAATACACCAGTATCTCCAAAATTACAAAAATAAGTGCAAACAACTAGATTCTCATGAGGCTGAGTACACTAATTGAGTAAATATGTGAGCTGTGGCAGTTCAGGGTTTTATTGCAGCTAGTATGTTAATCAGTGGCCAAATAATGAAAACAAAAGAAACGTATGCTTATTGAGACTACTTGGATATTTCAGTCCTCATGAGTTGCAGATGTATATTGCTGTTTTACCTTAAACTCAACTTGACTGTAATATTCTCTAAGACGTTAGGCAGATTGTTTAGTTTGCTTTAAAAAGTTTCAACATTGTTTCATATTTTAGATCTAGATGAGCTGTTGCATACGGCAAAGCGGTCCCTTCATCTGGGTGGTACGACCTGCTTAACCATGCATTTTGGAAGTGTACGGTATCACTCATTCAACAGCTATCATTTCTTATGTGTACATAATCACTTCAAGCAGATTTCTTTTGTAATAGCACTTTTATTGTAGCAGTATGACTAGTTAGGCAGTCTAGGACACTGCAAAAAAGACCAAAATACTGTACATGGTTTCTTTATACATTAAACACCATAAAATGTTTACATATATATATATATATATATATATATATATATATATATATATATATATATATATATATATATATATATATATACAGTGGAACCTCTAGATACGAGTTTAATTCATTCCAGCACTGAGCTTGTATAGCGAATTTCTCGTATCTAGAACAAACTTCCCCATTGAAAATAATGGAAATCCAGTTAATCCGTTCCGCACCCCAAATATATTAACATAAAAATCAATTTTCCTAACAAATAACACTGATAAATTATATATACTGTAGTCTACCTTTAATAAATAACACTGGTAAATAATATAACTGATTATTAAAACAATCAAAACAGGTGTCCAAAGTGCAGTAGAGCATTCAATAAATCTTTAAATAAATAATCCTTAAAACAGTTGTGAAGTGGAGGTTTAAAATACACAAGAATAACAATCCTTTAACACGAGGTTAAAACGTCAAAAGGATGCAGTCTTTAAAAAACAGATGACAATCCCCGGTGCTTCTTCTCTGTTAGCGTCTCACCTGCGGGCTCTGCAACAGGCGAGACACTCTTAATGCAGCTGACCTTCTCTACACCGTCCTGCTTCAGCTGTTTGGCTCGCCTGTTCAGCTACACGCGAGCCTGCACTCGCTTGCTCTCCCGCACCGACTTCCTACGCCTGCCTGCCTGCCGCAACCTCCGTTCTCTCTCCTCTCTTTTCTTTTACTTCTTCTCCCCCTTAACCGGCTCGCGCTTCTCTATATATGCAGGGAGGACATGGCAGCTGCAGCCCATCAGCCACAGGAACAATCATGGATGTGGGCAGTTTCCCACCTGTGCACTTAAGTGAGAAACGCAGACACCGCAGATCGCGGCTCGCAACTGCTACCACGCCCCCTCGCTAAGCCGCGAGCTATACCCACAGCCTGGCTCGTGGCTCGTTACGTGAGCCAATGCTCGCATTTAGATCTGAATTTTTCGCTCATACTTTCCTCGTATTTTGAATTTCTCGTATACAGAGGTGATCGTATCTCGAGGTTCCACTGTATATATATATATATATATATATCTTAAAATGGAGAACTATTGTTTTATAAGTTGTTCTTGTTTTATATGTTGTTGTGTTACTTGCATAAAGCTCCATAGTCAGTTGATCAGTCAATCACGTAGATTGAAACATCACAGTAAATTATAAATTCAAAAAATGGAAGCTGTTGAGCTTCACCTAACCTTGAATTTGTAAACAAGTAATACAATGAATAATCCATTACCTTGCTAATAGTACAACTAAATAAATACATATTATTACAAGCATAAATGTTATACTAACAACCTTGTCAAATTAATGTAAAACAGTAAAATAAAATATGATAAATGCTGCAGCCGCACAACTCCAGAGTTTTAGGCTCAATGACTGTCTATACTGAATTGCATGCTCTCCCCGTTGTGCACCAAGGATTTTCTCATTGTATTAGTTTGCTCCTACATGCCAATAAAATGCAGTTTGGAAATGCAGTTTTGGAATTGGCCCGTTCTGCAAATGGACGTGTGAGTGAGTGTGCCTTATTATGGACAAGCACCCCACCCAGAGCAGGAACTTATCTAATGGCAATTGCAGCCAAGATAAGGAACGGCTTCTATGACCCTATAATGATATAGGCGAGCTCAAAAAACAGGATTATTAAGTCAGATCTATAAAGTACAGGAAGCCAACTGCTGAACTAATTGTTCGAATTATTTGTTCAAATATTTAAGAGATTATGTGTTCATAGTGTTTGGTAGTTTAGTATGTATAAACTTTAGTGTTAACAAACAGAACAAGGTTAATGAGGTTGTAGTGACAAAGTCATTGAAAAGAGAACTGAAATAATTTAACAGAAAATGCAAAGAGCAAATGGTAAGTGAGGAGGCCATGCAAAGAACTGAAGGAATTTTTATTTGCTGTGGACAACTGGGAGTCCATGCTCTCAGCACTATCAGGGACTACTATGGTATTTGATTTGGACATGATGAGTTCTGGATATACCTGCCTGGGCACAAGTGAATATGCATATGGCCAGGTAACAGATTCAGGGTTGCCTTATGTTCTGTCTTTTGTGGCCAGAATAGGTCTTCAGGCTTCATGCTGTCACATATTTAGGTTAAAAGGGATGAAGAAAAGAATGAATAGATTCCACATTGAGGTATCTGTTACTTAAAGTAAATGCTTTTTACTGTAAAATATTTCTTTTTAGCCATGCAATAAAAACTTTGATTCCATCAACTGAATGTGACTGCTCTTGTACTCCATTCATGGAATTGGAAAAGTACAGCAAAACTGGAATTTGAATACATTGTAATTCAAAGGATAAATAAGTACCAATGTGTATACTAGGAACAAGTGGTTTTTAAATTAAAACAACAAATAAGAGCAAAACTACATTGTATGTAACTAATGGATTAATCCACATTCTGTGAAATTAAAATGAAACATGATTAATTGGGTGTAATATATATTGAAGAAAATAAAAATGTGTCTTTCATCTGAATCCTTCCAAGACTGAAGATAAGGAGAATTTTCTTTAACAGAAATTGTATAGCTATTGAGTTACCAAATACTCCAAAAATGTGGGGTAGATTCCAGGACTGCTCACTGTTTGTATGAAATGTGCTAAATGTCCCCATCTCTCAAGGCACTTCAGCGTTTTCCCCAAATTAAAAAGATGTTCACAGTAGGTTAACCAGAGCCCGGTAATGGTGTGTAAGAGTCTGAATATGAGTGGAAATGGATTATACTCCCGTGCAGGGCTTTTTCTTGCTTAGCACCCAAGGTGGCTTGAAGAGGCCATGACGATGGCTTTTTAGTTTAGCTATGGTTGCCGCTCCTTGGCTGTAGGTGTTTGTTACAATCAACTTCATTTTTTAATTGGACTTCTGCCTTAATTAGGCAAGCTGTAATTTCCCTGTTTCTGTGTTTTGTCATCAGTAAAGAAATGACAAAACTTTCTGCATTCAGGAAAATGCCAAGACACCAGGTATATGTAAGAATGTGGTTGTATTTCCTTAAAACACAGAGATGATAGTTGCACAAGATAAAACATTACAAATTAATATAACACTCCAAAAACACCTGTTGCCCCTCTGGACTTGTCCACTTGCTCAGTTTTCAAGTACAGCCAAAGCATTCTCACTCCCTCCTTCTTGACTCTGGACTTTTCCTCTGCTAGCGAGTCTTCTCCTTAACTGTCTCTCTCATGGGTCCTTGCACTCTGTGACGTGTGTAGTCCTTATAAGGCCTCTTTTCACAGGCAGCATTTAAGCCACACTTTTTCATAAATGATTATTCCTCCAAGTAAGGAATATGTGCTGTCCTTGCCAGTTCTCCTCGGTTTAGCAGTTAAAATGAGCAACATGACCCCAGTTTCTCCTGTCAAAACTGGTCCTCTCTCCTTCTTCAGGTTGTGTTAGGCACATCTCACCATTGAGATGTTGCCTATGCTACAGTATCCTGGGTTACCTTTTCTTTTGTTTTTTCAGGGTGCCACTCACTCTCGTCTTGTTCTAATGCCCCTGGATGTTTGACTTCTGGGAGCCAACAGACTCATTGCCCATTAATGCCCCTGTCCTCAACACAGACTTGCAGAGATGCTCTTTCATTCTGACTGTGCTACTCAGTCTCTTGTTGAGATTTTCTACAGGGCTACTCTTTGCCTTCTGCAGGGTTTGCACACTTGACTAGATTTCAAATTCCAGAATGTTTTATGACTTTTCCAATACTAACCAGCAGAAGAATCCAGGAATACTTTACACTCTGGTACTGAGTATTCACAGAAAAATTACACGATCCTAATAAAAACACATATGAATTCAAACACATGGCCTATCTTAATTTGTTGACCACTTACAAAAACTGATGGTTAAGGCAGAAACCCGGTTCATTAAAAATCTGTGTTAAAATGGGCAAGTAATCTTCTGGAGTGCTCCTTTGTCAAAATGCTTTAACGTCATTAAACTGCGCAGAAATACTTAAATATCATCAGACACTGTGGATCCAAAAATTAGCATTATGACTGTGCTTGTGAATATATTAATTCGCACATTAATTGTGCAACTGAACCCTGCAATCGACCAGATACGTGTGCTTCTTGCCTACACCCAGTACTGCTGAAATAATAAAAATGCTAGTATTTTTACTGCAATAATGCAAATATTTTATTCAGCTACTTGTTACCTAAAATTAATCAAACTATGTAATGCACACTACTTTTAATGTGTTGTACTGTAAGTTCAATTCATCAACATAAATTTAGCAATTTCTGAAATACTGGGATAACTTATTTCAGCCAGGAGAAGGAACAATGCAATAGCCTGAGTCTTTGCCTCTGGAAATTTATTGTGTGGATGCTTCTACATGTGGCTCCAGAAATGTATTTGTGAAAAGCAAATACATGCGCAGACTACAAAATCATTAACAATAACCCGGATAAGAGTTTACAAGCCCACATAAATAAACAGGTTTATATCACTGGAATAAGGTTTTAAATGGCATTTTAGAAACCAGGCTTCTGTGAATAATTGGGTTATCGAGGAGCCAACTGAAGCTCGCATTATTTACCCAGAGTAATAGCATAGTTACAAACTATTGTATATGCAATTCTAGGCAGGGCCACTATATTTTAAAAGCAGATATAATGTTTTCTGAACAACAAATGTCCCAATGTACATGTGGTGTGCACAGAGCCAGCTCGTACTTATATTTTGATGTGTTCAAATAAAGGTTGCAAATAAATCATAAAAAAAACATGTTTTGTTTGAGTGATTTTTGCAAATGCAGTAGTTTAAAGCACACATGCAAATACAGAAACTTTATTGCGTTGGGCTGCTAGTGATCCGATACCTATTAGGCAAATTTCATTTTTTGGCGGAAAATTGCTACAGTTGAAAACTATGAGGTATACCTTGGGAACAGCACCCATGTGCATTGTATGACTCGTTTATGATCTCACTATAAAGAAACATTTCTTGAATTTCCATTGTCCTTCATATTTAACACCCAGTAGGTTTTCAGATTTTTATACTTTCACTTTTAGTCGGATATGAAGACAAAAATGGTGATATAATACAAGTACCATTAGCGTGACTAAAGCTTTCACTAGTGCTACTGATGGCTAATCCACTAGCACTGGAACAGGTCATAACATGTGAAATGAATGCCAGAAAAGGGTGTTTTGTTGGCGAAATATTGTATGTTTTACCTCATGATATGTAATTTTTGGAATTCATTGTATTATTTTCCATGGCTTTCAAGTACCATCTATTTATTTATTTTTTGTTTTTTTTAGAATGTCAAGGACTTTTCAGTACTAGATTTTGGCTTGTTACTTTTTCATGGCTTTTCAAGTTTTCCAGGACCCATAAAACCATGCCTTTGGTCTTTCTCCTGGAAGCTACTTGTCAGATGGGCAACTGATAACAGTATATCAAACTTAATTATTTTACTTGTAACCTGTGTGTCTTCTTCTGATTTAAAAGGTGGGCTTGATTAGCAGGACAATATACCTTTTAAGTGACTATTTTGCTCATGGTTTGGCAATAAATAAATACAAATTAACAAAGAAATTAATAAATCCGGACCAAAATCATTATGCAAAAATATCAGTTACATTAACTTCTTTGTATACATTTTAACTTACATGTACAAACACTCTTTTCATATGAAAAATGCATATATTATAAATCAACTATAAAATATCTGAATTATGACACAAAGTAATGCAAAAAAGTCTTATGATTAGATCATGTTGTTATTAATTAAAACAAACACAACGCACCTGCCAAATCTTTGACCTACAGTGGCTGCTGTTTATCAAATAATTGCACTCTGAATATAGTATTTCAATATCTTTACTGATTGAGCAAGTCCTAGTACTAAAGGTCAAATATCATTATCACGGTGGAGTACCAAAACATATTCCATACAACAGCTGTTTGCTTTTCTATTTAAATGAAATAATATCAGTACCATTTGTTTGATTTGTAAATATAGTTTAAACATTTTATGCATCTTACTATGCTTAAAATGTTAATGTAAAAATGCTTGAATATGATACAATTTCCTCTTCCATTTATTGCATATTAAACCTATTTACCAGTAGATGAGACTAATTTTGACATAAATGTTGACAAGGCAGTGCGGTGTAGTGGTTGAGGTTTTGGAACACAAACTCTGAGGTTGTGGGTTCAGATCCTGCTATAGATACTGAGTGACCCTTAGCAAGTCACTTGACCTGTCTGTGCTCCAATTGGAAAAACCAAAAGAAATGTAACCAACTGTATTGTATATTTTGTAAATCACCTTGAATAAAGGCATCAGCCAAATAAGTAAATGTAAAATTACTTGATTTTGGTAGTGGTTGTCACTAAATTAGTACAATCTTTTAAAGGTGACATACATCAATTAAATATTACATAAATAAATAATAAACCTTTGTAGGAACCAAATACAATTATTTTGCTGTTTCTGTATGCTAAAAATGAATAAGCTCTTAATGACACACATCTAAGAACAACAGTTTCTACCTTAATCTTCTAATTAGTTCAAAGGCCCATGTGAGTTGTAGTATCAGTAAAATTGCAGTATTGTGTGAACAAATTAATACACCCAGGTTTTAATGCAGGAAATAGTTCATTGAGTAATTAAAGCATGTGGTTTAAGGTTAGAATAAAACAAACATTCCTTAGCCATATAAATTTATTGAAACTGAAAATAAAACTTACCTTGGAGGAAATGCTATTTCAAGCTCATGCAGTCTGTCTTTGAAAACTGTAAGCTCTTTATCGAACTCTAAAAGCTGCAAAATACAATAAAAGTTTTAGTTAGACTTTTTTCTTTTAATAATAAAATTAATAAAAAACAGTCTTAATAAGAATAATAAGTACCAACACTCATGTGTTACAAAACAGAATAGTCGTAATAATCATAACAGAGTGTATAGCATTTTGTGCCCAGAGTCAAGTATAGAGGCTCAGAGTTAAAACATTTTCATGAGGCCTATGGGATTGTGTGTTGTCACACTGTAAATGTCCCCACTGTCAGCTCTTATCTTGTAACTGACAGTCAATGTAGACCACAGTGATGATGTTAGCCTGTGAGATCTGCTGACATTCCATTACGAATACTGGTTTTGTGATGTAAATCTGGAAGGTTTGCAGGGTAACATGATGCACATCTCAAGCAGCAGGTGCCAGACTAAGATGCTGACTTACTGTATTGTCATGTCAGAAAGAATTGCTTGTTCATTATATCTGTCTCATAAACAAAATGAAAACCAAAAAAGCTTGCTTAAAAAGAGCAAAAACATTCAGAAAAATAAACTATATTTCAAATAAATACCAAAACTAAAGTTAATATTTGCAATTCAAATCAGTACTGTACATAATATATCTGTCTATGTTATCTACAGATTTCATTTATATTTATTGCACTAAAAACAATTGCTTTTATTCTAAATTATTTCTTGTTTCAGGGCAATATATTATTAATAAAATGAACATTGTTAATCCATATTTTTGCAGATTATCAACGTGCATTACAAGAAAAAAAAATTTAAAATGTCAGAATTGATAATAAGTAATTTCTCAATATATAGTTATGAAATGCTGACATTTTCCTTACCAAGTTCATAGGTAGAAAAACAAATTTGTAATATGACTGTTTAAGACCCTGTGATTTATGTCAGGTGTATAATCTCCACATTTCTGAAAAAACAGATTCTTCAGTATAAATATGAACATCCAATAGGATCAATACTTAGAAAAGGCCAGCACCCAGCAAATGATCATTTTAGTGATGGGACAGAAATACTGGACATTTTGTTTACCTCTCCTCCCTGGCCATCTGACCATATCATGCACTATGTTGTCAAATTGTACTCTGACTTTAACTACTATATTAAAACTTTCAGACACTTAATAAAGGCCTGTAGCTAAAAGTAATACTAAGTAAGTTATGCTTAATATGCTCATATTTCACATTTGACATTTGTATATTTATTTACTCTTTTTTTAACTTTGCAATTATATTTTTTTAGGCTTTTGTACAACACTTAAAGCTACAGAAGATTATTACCACCACTCAAAAAAATGTATTGCATTAGTTCACAATAAGTATTGAGGTATTTCACAAAAATATTGACTGATGCTGCCCAGTAACAATATACACACCAGTCCACCACACCATACAGGCCAGTCGTGTAGTTATAGCTATTGAAGGAGAGATTAACTACACATGTAGCTTGCAATCAAGTAACAAAAACTACACAGCCATTAAAAGTATACATGTAATCTTACATGTGCTTAACCCACTGAGTTTAGGGTCACAGGGAGCAAGGAATTATTGCAGCATTACTGGGTGTAAGTCAAAAAGCGAATGCAGTGGGCAATACTCTGGTCGTTTGTAGGGCTCAATTTTATTGCCAATCAAAAAGAATGTGCTGCATGCAATCAATTAGCAGAAAACTATAAATAAAGTATCTGGTTATTTTAATCCAGTTATTTGATAGGTATTTTGGAAAAGATTGATCTGGTTGCAGCAGCAGCAGCTAGTGTTCATACCTCAAATCTTCTGGGGCTCAGGTTGTGGAGGAACAAAGGGGATGGATGTCATTTACTTAAAAAAAACAAATGAGGGACTAAAGATTTTTTAGTAATTTAAAAGTATCACTGACACATTTCTAATATTTATTGTTAAAACTGATAATCACACAGTTAAGATCACTCATCACACCATGAACAGAACCTGGCACTGTTAAGCAGGAATGCGAGTCCTGCGCTACTACTCTGCCTCAGTAGCAAAGTTACTAAACTTTGACCTGATTAAGACTAAATGTATGCCTATAACTTTTGTGCCGTTCTAGACACTTGTCAACACACTCGGTGCATGCTTAAACCTTCACTCAATAGATCACTGAAGCATGTGTGTGAGCATTGTTACCAGCAGCAGCAGGTAATATCTTTATAAGAAATAACACAATAATTATTGTGAAATAACACAATATGTTTTGTGAAATAATGCAATAATAATTGTAAAATAAATTTCTTTTGCAAAACAATACAATACTTTTGCAAAATCTCGTACAAAATTATTTTCGTTTTTTGTGAGTGGTTGGGAATAAGCTTTCAAATCAAGCTGCACTTTTTGCATAAAAATATGTCATATAAATAAATGTTATTATTGCATCTCATTGCATGGTATGCAATTAACACACTCTTGTTCTCTTCTTCTTCCTTAGCTTTTTCATTTTTATATAGGTTCTGTTTCTGATTAGACTTTCCAAACTCTGCGATCTTCATACTTGTTCCCATTTAATTTTTTCTCCCTCAGCTGTTTACTTATACAGTCCATCTACCTCTGATTTGGTCTCCCTCTTCTTCTCCTCCCCAACTACAGCCATTTCTCTTGGATCACCTTCAAGATTTGCAGTTTTCCTTATTTTTTGATCTTCCCCATTTTTGTCACTCCACACATCCACCTCAAACACTACACTAAACCTGTGCCTTGTTAACAGCACTTAAACTACTGCATAGTCAAAAAACTATAAATAAAAAGTAGCTTATCATTAAATAAATAACATATTTGAATAATTTAGATTTTATTATGAATGCATAAATCTTGTCAGACTATATACACTGTTTCCTCATAGCTGCTGAGACACATAAAGTTGTATAAATATTGTAAAATTAAAATATCATGTGTCCTCTCGCCCAAGGCTCTACACCAATAATATGATTGCCTGACGGAAAAAGGACGCTAGGGATAATAATAATAATAATAATAAAAAACTGCCTACTTTGAAAAAAATAGCAATGCACTGACACTTAAACTGTTCCCAAGAAAACTGACGACAACATCCTGATTAACTTCTAGGAAAACCAGAAAAGTACCATTTCTTTTAAAGACAAATCTCACCGCAATGACTACATGACCTAGCTACCAGTGCTTCCGCTGAACACAGTTGGATGGCAGCATTAGTAAATAGCAGTGTTAAAATGTTATGGCTTCTCTATATTCATTTTTTTTTTGCATATTGTTAAAAACATAATAATTATTGTTTTATTTTTCAATTTTAAAATGTTGTGAAACACCTGAATTTTTAAAGATCAATTTATTCATGCAGTATATCTGCCGAATATAATGTAAAATATTTTTTTTTACATCAAGCTCTCTTTTGTCTAGTGCTTTATACAACTTATGCAAGGCAGGGATCAGGGAAAAACCTTGGCGACGTCTAAGATTCTGAAGAGGACGATGATATTTTGAAATGGAGCTGTTGGAACTACCCAAGTGAAACTCTACTTTCATTTACAGTCTCAATAAACAGTGCAGGTAAGAATGAATACTCACTGCTAAAATTTGGTATTTTAAAATCAGTCAGATTCTTTATTTAATTAACTCATATAAAATGTTATATTAATAACTTCCACTCAAACAAAATGTATGATAGTTTGACTTTCTACAACAGTCACGTTCCTTAACAAACCGTGGTGTAGAGGAGAAAGGTCTCCGACACTCATACACATAAGCAATGATTAATGGCCTTTGGAAGGAATATTTATTAGATTAACAACCACTGTCTGGCTCATGAAATGCCCAGTAAGTTACTTGAACCTCCTCATCATGCTGTCCACCTGTTCATTTTTCCCAGCTCAATGAACTGAACACTTTATCTACTGCCCCTACAGATTCTCGCCCACATATTTCCTCACTAGTCAGAGTGCAGTAATGCAGTAAGATAAACTATTTATGGAATATCCGCAACTATTGTGAATTGAAGCGCAACTAAACAAACAATACAGACTCAAAATGAAAAGAATATGAACAGTAAGGACTGACAAACTTCCACAAAAAACTGTTACAAAAATACAAAACCTGCTATTTTTATTCCATCATGTAACACTGAATTAGGGTTGAGAGTTGATGTGCTAAATTCACCTAGCACAAGTTAATTAAGTAAAAAGAGTGCCATAAAAATATCTATCTATCTATCTATCTATCTATCTATCTATCTATCTATCTATCTATCTATCTATCTATCTATCTATCTATCGATCGGTGTTTGTTAAAATGACAGCAATTGTAATACAATTCTGTTTCCATTACTAAGTTCAATAGCAGTACAAATGATGATGGTCAAATATTTCAAATTAAATAAAGTTTTTTTTATATGTCAGAATAAAAATGAGATGTGTTGAATAAAAGACATGTAGGCTGCATATGCAAACGACTGCATACATACAGTGAGACAGATGCTAATCAAAAAATATCCAAATATTTTTTTACTAACTATGAGCTGTCTTTGCCAAAACAATGTAACTGTTGGCTGAAAAAGTCGATGCTTCAGTTTGTAAGGCCATTCCAAGGATCAGGTATGATTTAGTTATTCCAGCTAACTAACTATTGCTAAGTGTTTATTTCAGAACAATCTTTAAGATTCAGTTACTTATATTCAAAGCTCTGAATTTAGATATTCACATTTCATGTGCATACATTTACCATTAAATTAAGCTACAATAAAGCAACTGATATCTTTCAGTATTTTGTTTTATGATATTCAAGATTTAGTTACCTATACACAATGTTCTGAATTCAAGTGTTTTCTGTTTCTATATATTTCACTGTTTCAGAGGTTTACTCCATTGTTTATGTCTACTAGATCTGCAGTTGTGGGATGCTCTATCTTGATGCCTTCCTGAGAAATTCCTTAAAGTCCAATACGCATATCTTGCCAAAGACTTGTAGACATTTCTCTTCTGCATCTTGGTTGTGACTTTCCTTAAACAGTAGCAGTATCTTCTCTACTTACAGTGCATCTGGAAAGTATTCACAGCGCATCACTTTTTCCACATTTCATTATGTTACAGCCTTATTCCAAAATGGATTAAATTAATTTTTTTTCCTCAGAATTCTACACACAACACCCCATAATGACAATGTGAAAAAAGTTTACTTGAGATTTTTGCAAATTTATTAAAAATAAAAAAATTGAGAAAGCACATGTACATAAGTATTCACAGCTTTTGCCGTGAAGCTCGAAATTGAGCTCAGGTGCATCCTGTTTCCCCTGATCATCCTTGAGATGTTTCTGCAGCTTAATTGGATTCCACCTGTGGTAAATTCAGTTGACTGGACATGATTTGGAAAGGCACACACCTGTCTGTATAAGGTCCCACAGTTGACAGTTCATGTCAGAGCACAAACCAAGCATGAAGTCAAAGGTGTAGACCTCCGAGACAGGATTGTCTCGAGGCACATATCTGGGGAAGGTTACAGAAAAAGTTTTGCTGCTTTGAAGGTCCCAATGAGCACAGTGGCCTCCATCATCCGTAAGTGGAAGAAGTTTGAAACCACCAGGACTCTTCCTAGAGCTGGCCGGCCATTTAAACTGAGCGATCGGGGGAAGAAGGGCCTTAGTCAGGGAGGTGACCAAGAACCCGATGGTCACTCTGTCAGAGCTCCAGAGGTCCTCTGTGGAGAGAGGAGAACCTTCCAAAAGGACAACCATCTCTGCAGCAATCCACCAATCAGGCCTGTATGGTAGAGTGGACAGATGGAAGCCACTCCTTAGTAAAAGGCACATGGCAGCCCGGCCTGGAGGACTCTCAGACCATGAGAAAGAAAATTCTATGGTCTGATGAAACAAAGATTGAACTCTTTGGTGTGAATGCCAGGTGTCACGTTTGGAGGAAACCTGGCACCATCCCTACAGTGAAGCATGGTGGTGGCAGCATCATGCTGTGGGGATGTTTTTCAGCGGCAGGGACTGGGAGAATAGTCAGGATAAAGGGAAAGATGACTGCAGCAATGTACAGAGACATCCTGGATGAAAACCTGCTCTAGAGCGCACTTGACCTCAGACTGGGGCGACGGTTCATCTTTCAGCAGGACAACGACCCTAAGCACACAGCCAAGATATCAAAGGAGTGGCTTCAGGACAACTCTGTGAATGTCCTTGAGTGGCCCAACCAGAGCCCAGACTTGAATCCGATGGAACATCTATGGAGAGATCTTAAAATGGCTGTGCACCGACGCTTCCCATCCAACCTGATGGAGCTTGAGAGGTGCTGCAAAGAGGAATGGGCAAAAGTGGCCAAGGATAGGTGTGCCAAACTTGTGGCATCATATTCAAAAAGACTTGAGGCTGTAATTGCTGCCAAAGGTGCATCGACAAAGTATTGAGCAAAGGCTGTGAATACTTATGTACATGTGATTTCTCAGTTTTTTTATTTTTAATAAATTTTCAAAAACCTCAAGTAAACTTTTTTCACATTGTCATTATGGGGTGTTATGTGTAGAATTCTGAGGAAAAAAATGAATTTAATCCATTTTGGAATAAGGCTGTAACATAACAAAAGGTGGAAAAAGTGATGCACTGTGAATACTTTCTGGATGCACTGTATATTTGCATGTTTGAAAGACTGTTCTTTTCCACTAACTGTTTATTTGTTGACCTGTGTATTGGAGTGAGATGGCTCCTTTAATTGAATACCCGGAAGTGCCCCAGGTGTCCTTTGATCTCCTTCCGGGCATACTTCCGGGTGTGGTGACAGTCCTGCAGAGGAAGGCTCAGCCCTTCCCCCTAGGGAGTGGCCACAGGCCCCAGCAGGGTGGAACTTCCATATTCCAAACCAATGGCACTGTACCAAGCCAGAGGGACTGCCCTCTACTGTCCTGGGGGAGGTACTGCTCTGTGCAAGCAGCTTCCCCCAGTCCTTCCCTTAAGAAGGTATCCCAGCCAGGTAAGAGACTTGGCTGTCTGTTACAGAACATTAACTACTAGTGTGAACAGGCGCCTTCATTAAAGATGTAAGAATGACAGAAGGCATCATTCTGATATTCAGGGAAACACAAAGCACACATTGCTGTATTTCTAATCCTACATATGGTGATGTGTAGGATCTCCACCTTAAAAAAACAGCTACTGTACAAACAATAATTTATATAAATTTTAAAATGTCAAATCTGTACATTAACAAACCACATGCAGATAAGGAAAGATAACATTAAATGTCTATGATTTATGTTAATTTAAACCATTTTTGGGCAGTGCTCATTGTTGTGAAAAAATGTAAATTACCAAAAAGTAAATAAATAAATAAATACATACATACATAAAAGAGGCCTTCATGCGTTAAACTTACTTTCATTTTCTTGCTTTTTGCAACCATTCTGACTGGTATATTATTAAAATACCTCACAGTTTTGAAGGCTGCATCGTGTTTACCTGCTGTCCATTAATCATGTTTCATCTCACAGCTGGGCTGATATTGTTGTACTAGTGGCAGAGGCTCAGATTGATATTAGATTATGTCCCTCTCTTCCCCTTGCCACTTCATAAATCATTTGTGAAAAGTGCAATTAGCAAGCTACTTGTACACATTAATTATCTGTGTGAAAAGCAGGTACCTGAGACACCTGCATCAGTGATTACCTCCCTCTGTCCTGCACACGCATCTTAAGACTCTTGTGCAACCCAAACAAAGGGCGGAAAAGCATCAACTGCCATATTCCCAACTAAACCGTTTACAATATTAAATAGCTGCCAGATGTGCTTAATTAAAATGAATTGTGTGCCTCAAACCATACAGAAATATGGAGAGACCAAGAATTTTGTAATTGTCAGGTGCCTCTAGAAGATTTGTACTAAAGCTATCAGTCCTCAATAAAGAGTACTTTTCATTGTATTGATAGTTTTTCTTCTAGTCCTAGAAATTACTGCGGGACAAACGTCTGTAATCTACTAGTTCTCCATTGCCTTTTAAATTTGTATGGTATGTACACTGAGTCTTGTAAGTCTCTGTGAAGAAAAAAGAAGTAATAAAAACCATTTTTATGTAAATGTCTTGATTACTGTGGTGGTCTTGCCATACCACAGCAGAAAGTATTTTAATAACTGGGCATATTGTATTGTACCTATGTCAACCATTATCCAGACATATTTTCATTTACAAAAATCCAATTTTGGGGTTTTTCTGGAGCTGAAGCTGCAGTGGGCTAATGCCCTGCCTGGGATTTGTTCCTGCCTTGTGCCCTGTGTTGGCTGGGATTGGCTCCAACAGACCCCCGTTACCCTGTAGTTAGGATATAGCGGGTTGGATAAAGGATGGATGGATGGATGGAGCCGGAGAATATCCCAGCAGTATTATGAGCAAGGAGAAAGGCAACCCTAGATGGGTGCTATGTATTGTAGAGCACAAGGTCAGTTTCTAACTCTTTATTTTATATGGTGATACTAACAGAAGGTACCTTAGACCTCAAATGTGATAACTGATTCAATTCAGCTTTTTATAGTATAGAGTTTATCACTAAGTATAGGCTCAGAGTGATTTTACTAAAATGAACTAATATATTGTTAAACCATATAACAGTAATGTAAATAAAAACACACAAATCCATAAATGCACATAAAAACAGAGGTAATCGCAGTGATTAGCATAAATAAATCATGACAATTTAAAATCCACCACAGAATCAAATAAAGCACTTAAATTATTGAACAAGTACAAATAAAAATGTAGTATCAATTGACATTAGGAACAGCCTGAAAACAATCCTGGGTCATATAAAGTTAATCTTCCACAAAAATGAGACAAATATGTGAGCAAATGTCAATGTCAAACATTATATTGGCACCTGCTGAACCCTGAACACAGAAATCGGACTAAAAATTAAATAAAAAAAACTATACTGTAATTCGTTACCATTATGGATGCATACACTATAACAATCAAAATATAAGCTAAATTATTTTGTAATATTATATTATCAGAATTATTTAGCTAATTATTTCATAATGCATCTATTTTATACAATGTAAAGTAAGAAAGCAGTCATCAACTTAAACTTGTCACTCTTAACTACAACTGTGCAAATGCATCCAATAAGCTGTACAGTATTTCACTCATACCAAGGTAATTTTAGTATAAAGTGACCCAAAACTTACTTACACTTTCATACTCAATGCATAAAAGGTCTAATCTTTTAAATGTGTATTCAAATACAGTATTTTTTATTATTAGTATAATGTTACGCAAGGCATTACTCCACTGTACATGCTTTGTTGTAAATTAGGGATACCCCTCTTTTTTGCATTCCAGTTTATTAATTAGCAGCCATCTTAGTGGGTTTGTCCGATGAAAACTGTCTACTTGACATGAGCTGCATGAGGACCTCCAAGTGGTCATTCCTGAAGTGTACAATCAACCACACACTACTACAGAAAACATTATGTTATTATCCAGCATGGTCTGCATTAGTCAGGGAAAGGGAAATGTACTTGAACAAGAGCAGATAATATATTCATTGTTAATGTATATACAATAATGCACATTCTTGCACAATTACACTTTATTAATTTCCAAATAGTTAAAACTTCTTTGCAAGGATTTATTTCATTTTCTTCTGTGACACCAAAGAACCCAAGCCATGAGACTGAAGCATGTCCCAGCTGATGATTTATTGTTTGCCCATTCACTTCATGTACCATTTAATTTTACAGGGAGGAGGGCCTAGCGTAATGCCATATGTGAGCGTTAATTTCAAGGAGACCTAGAAAAGGCTGACAGATTACATGGACTTGAACGGGAGACGCCAGAATAAAGCCAATACCTTGAAAGAATGACCAGGCATGGGCTTCAGCAAAGAAAAACATTCATTTAAATCTGTGTCATATTCTGTACTAAGAAAGGTGAACTGTGGGTTAAATCGCCTATGATTCTATCCAGAACAATTTTGAAATGTACAGTATTTCAAAAAAAAAAAAAAAAAAAAAAAACACCATCTCAAACCATTACCCACTTTATTGTTTAGAAGATTGATTTTGAAAAAGCTCACCCTGTTCTGAAATTGTTGAATACTCCAGATGTGTCATCTTTTCAAATAAGAAGGTTTTTAATATTAAACTTATTTAAAAAGAGTTGATTCCAGTATAGTTATTGTATAAAGAGTGAAGAGGAAGAAAATCTCTGGGTATTCAGGCATGCCAAGAGACACTATACCAGATCATCTCAGAATAACGGAGATGAATTCTCCTTCAATAGGTCATCCATCAATCACAATGCAACAGCTCATATGTATGTCCCCTTCATTTCTATAAAATAAGAATAGCATGCTGTGGATAGAGAAAGGGGAATGAAGCCCTTCAAAATTTCTGATCACACAGTGGAACAGACATTAAAGATAAACCCTAAGGTTTCAAGATATAATCCTACACATTTTCACATGTAATTAATTGGTCTAGCCAAAAGAGAACACACCGGCCTGGTCATGCTAAAAGTTCAGCACTAGCAGGGTAGAGCTGTGTAATCTCTTTAATTGTGTTTTAGAATTAAGGCTGGAACATGAAACAGGCAGTGCTGCCTGGCAGCCACAGACCATTAAAGTTAACCACTGTTGCTGGAAGTGACCCCGGGATGGGAAATTAAATTGCTACCATCTGCCAGGGCTAAATGAACTTTGAGCTGGGAGGAGAAGGAGACAGTAGGTCCCTAGCTGGGAGGCCAGAAGAACAAAAACAGGAGGGTGCAGGTCAGTGGAAGAGAATCCTTTGATGGAATTATAGCAAATGGACAGTCTCCCTTGGGGGTAGTTAGGAATACTGTTGTTTCTAGTTAGGCCCACTGGGATTTGCGGTGTTTTACATTGTATTCATTTACTTGCAGTGATACTGATTTCTAAGTGTTAAATAAATTAATCATTTAGTTTGGTATCCTATAGACATAAATGAATCTTATAGCAAAAATGCAAGAAATGTCATAACATTTTGCACTTTTCTCAGAAAAATTGCACATTTTTAAGGCATAAATCCTTGAAATTTCAGTTTTCCGATTTCTTAGAACAGGTCAAGAACAACAGTAAATAGTGCTGTGTCCTTTTCACTCTGTCAATTTTCTATGTGACATGCTGATTGGTAGCTTATATTACACTGCTTGGTGTGCATTAGTCGCTTATGCATACTAGTAAGCAGCACATTTTTAAGTGTACCAAACCCCAACGCATATCAATTTGATTGTTTTTGTTCTTTATTCACCACCAAAACTGAAAAATTTATTAATTACCTTCTAAGTACATGGAAACAATAAATAACAACAAATAGTATAAGAAAACTTCTAATTTGTTCTGATGTGTCCAGCACATGATCTTTTTCATATCTAACATCATGAGTACAGTAAATACTGTAGTGTTAAACTACCAAAATATGTGGAAGACACAAGACCACTAAAGTTTGTTTAATATTTTAGCCCAACTCTATTTAATTTTGTAATTCATATTTTTATATTTTATCTTAATTTGAACAATTAAATAGAGAATCGATTGAAATCTGCTGCTCCTCTGTCTGGAGATGATACTGTTTAGTGGATGCAGTGGATTCTCCATGATTGACAGGAGCCTGCTCAGCGCCCGTCGCTCTGCCACAGATGTCAAACTGTCCAGCTCTGTGCCTACAATAGAGCCTATCTTCCTCACCAGTTTGTCTAGGCGTGAGGCGTCCCTCTTCTTTATGCTGCAATACACTTATAACTTCATATATTTTGTAAAAATGCCATTACTTCTACTTTGTTTCATTTAAAATGTCAAAAATTAGAGAAGAAGGAATAGAAAACCACACTATCTATTATACAGATGGAATAGTCATGGTGTTAGCACCACCAACTAAAAAACTGAAGAAAAAAAAAAGTAAGTACCTGCCACAAAGTAACAGACATCCAGGTAATTTAGTAAAGGAATAAAATATAATCAGTGTTTCTTTGTAATTAGGATTTAATGTCTATGACTACTGCACTTAACTCTGCAAGCTTAAAACTTGAGCATGGGATTGAACTCAAAATTTACAAAACTCTTTCTTTCAAAGTCCTACATTTTATACCATGTCTTGTGAACCTCTGAACACTGGGTTGACTGTTGTTGTAACTTTAAAAGATTGAAGGTAATAATTGGAATTCATCCAAACAAAATCAGTTCTTACAACTATCAAGTAATTTTTGTGGAAAATTTTTAATTTGTCCATTTGTTCTCAAGTTACAGTGCCCAAAAATGTTTTAATATAAGCACACAGACACACAATCTTCCAAAAAACACTCAAAACATGTTCTTGGGATATCAAAAAGATAATTCTTCCATATATGGAAAATGCAAGAACAAATAATAATGTACATGCTTTATATATTGTACATGCAAATTAATTATATTTTTGTGCTTCCCAATATGGATTGACTTCTGAATTAATTTCAACATAGAAATATTCTAATATTACCCTTAAAACCAAAACAATAGACTGCCATTTAAAAATCTTAAAATAAACTAAGATCATTATATACAAGTTGGTTTTATTTAACTTACATTATTTCCCTAGCCTTCTATACACACCAGATTAAAATTATAGTAAATATACTGTTTCTGGATTGGAATATGAAACAGTGTACATCTTGAGCAGTCCTTCAAATTGTTTCTTTGGTCAATAAAGAATAATAGTTTGAGTCCATGATGGTACAGCAATATGGTTATATTTATAAATATTCTCCTTGAGTTCATGGGCTCATTGCTGTCTATGGTTACAATTTAATAAGATTAAATGACCTTGCATTTAATGTGGCACCACTGACCACTAAGAAAGCCACAAAACCCCTCTGCTCTATTGTAATAGAGTTCTTAGACCAAGCTCATATATATATTTATGGATGTTAGTAATCTTGTTAAAATAAAATGATTATAGTACAGCTTGGACAATTATTTATTTTATAAAATTATAAAAGCAGTAGACACAGCATTTAAGGCGAGGACAGAAAGGTTATGAAGGAATAACTGTACAATTGGGTTGATTCATATGAAGACAAAAATAGGAATTATTTAAAGCCAGAAATAATGGTCAAAGTTTAAAGTACCTATGGTTTAATTTTTCTTCTGATATTGTTGTTTCATAAATATATATCATATTATTGAGAAATCTGCTTAATCCACTTCCGAGGTATATATATACTGTATATGTGTATATAGTATATATCTTGCAATTTTTGCTTGGCATATATATATATTGAAGTCTTTTTTCATAAACTACCCATACAATTTAAAACAAGCAAATTCTTTAAGATTTTGGACAGCTCTTCTAAACCTTCCTGTCATTCCTTCTTAAACCTGCCTATTGAAATTAAGAGTCACAAGAACTGGGTGCAAGTCTGGAAGCAGTCTGGATGTTCAATTAATCCTTTGAACAAACTAACACCCAAACATAAAGGGCCAATAAAGTTTTAGAAAAACTGAAAATATGAAAATGTTTGCGATCTGGGAGAAAAATTGAAGCACAAAGAGGAAAACAAACACACAGACATGGAATATTAGTGCAAATTCCATACCAAGACTAGATGGGGACTTTAATTCAGTCTCCTATAGATTAAAGGCTGCTGTAGCACTAAAGACTATGCCATTACCATGTGAAAATAAAAGAACATAGTTCATATTTTTAAACCTTTCAACATCCCAAAAACCTTCACATTAGTTTTGCAGGGAACTTTTGTCATGAGTACACTGGCCTGACACACATACAGAGGTGGATACACAGGCACCATTACCTTTTGCAGATGGCTGCCCTGCTGGAGGTGCAGGCAGCACAAAAGGAAAAAATGAAGCATACTTAATGTATGTAATCCATGAGACAAGTAAAAAAAAACAGGCAGATGACAAAACACTATAAGTAACAGTACAAAACAAGAAAAAGGTAATAACCAGCAAAAACACTATTGCAATATTGCATAGTGACAGGCGTCATTAAGCAGGGCCTGTCAGATGTGAAACAGAACAAAGTAAACTTTACACAGGCAGCAGTTAATAAAGATATTTTAAAAAGCAATATAAGAAAGATTAATGTTAAAAAGTTTGCATAAATAAGAAAAATTGTGTTAACTGATCCGAAATAATATATTCTGGAGGTAAAGAGAGGTGCAGAGCTGTCAACTGATCGATAAATAAATACATCAATAACATATGTGTCTTTAATATAAAGTTAGTGTCACGGGGTGCTTAAAATGATAAATCCAGAAAAAATAAGTACTTTAAAATCCCACACTTCAGTGGAATAAATTCTCCCCATTTCCTCATCAGGACAAAGGAAGACCTCAGCATTGAAGCCTGTAATATCCCTGATCCTCAAGTGGATCCAAGCTGTGGCTCCCTGCAGCTCCCAGGGTGCCTCGCTACCATTTACTGAAAGTTGCCACACCTGTTTCTTTCCTCAATGCAGCTCTCTGCGTTCCGGATCCTGTACCCAAATCCGAGCTGCCCCACAAAAATTGCCAGAGCTCCCTGGTTGTTTTGCCCATCTATCGAATACCACTGCGTTTGAGCCTCCTTTCTCCAACTAGCTCTGGTGGCCTCTACTCGTTACATAAAATTGTGTTCTAAAGTGAAGTGTTTTTTTATAAATTTAAAAATACTGTGTCTGCTCTAGCAGGTTACAGTGGAGTTCTATGGAACCCTGTGTCCATACCTGATAAAAGAAAAGCCTCAAAACTTATAAAATAAGTCCACTTTAAGGTGGCAAAGCTTTTGATTTAAGAAAGCATGCTTTCCCCGTTTTTGATGCATCCTTGTGAAAATAGAAGGAAACTATAAACAATAAACAGAAGAACTAAATACAAAACACATCTGAGACAAGAATGAAACCCTGGCTACTGCATAACACAACCTCACCTAGTCACTTGTAACAGAAAGACAAACACACATAGCCATAATAAGATTCCTGCGCTGGCTTACTAAACTCATCACATCAAGTCAAGTGAAATGACTTTATTGTTATACCATCCATACACATTATTGCAGCATAAAGTGTCATAAAATAAAGTTTCCCAGCAACTGTGAATAACTACACAATGAGAAAATAAATGGTAAATGAATAGATAGTAATAAATTCAAATAGGTAGTAATAAATAAATACGAATAGCAACAGCTAATAATAAAAACAACACTATAAATGTAACAATTGTACTATAAATAATCTACTAGGAGCAGATCTCAGGGAAGTAGGAGTCCAGACAGCCAAGAGGTAGAAGCTGTTGCAGAAGCCAGAAGCACCTTCTGTATGGGGGTAGGTGAGGGTTTGGGTATTGGAAGCAGTGCTGCGTAATGCTGCAGACTTAGCTGATGCAGTGCTTAGTAAAGATGTCTATGATGGAGGGTAGAAAGGTCCCAATTATCTTTTCTGCTATGTGCAGAAAAGACATGTAAGTCCAAAACCACACAGTGATGCTGCTGGTCAGAATGATTTCGATAGTGCCCCTTTAGAATGTGATGACAATGGGGGATGGTAGGCTTGTATTCCTCAGGGACAGAAGGAACTGGAGACGCTGCTGCACCCGCATGACTATGGAGGTGGTGTTAATTGACCAAGTAAGGTCAGCTGCCAGAACTACACCAAGGAATATGTTGAGCTAGTTTGGATGTGTAAGGTTTCTTGGCAAGACACACTTGAAGTGTTAGGATAAAGAATCAGGACATACTAGAAATATGGTATTATTCAACTGGCTTAGGAATATCTAACAATTACAACATTAGAACAATTGTAATGAGCACATGCTATTCAGTCCAACATTCCATTTTGCTAAATTGTCCAAAATAACAATCAAGTCTAGATTTAAAGGGCCTTAAAAATCTTACTCTCTAACACACCACTTGGTAATCTATCCCATGCGTCTATGGTACTTCACATGAAGAAAAACTTTCTAACATTTGTGCAAAATTTGCCCTTAACAAGATTCCAACTGTGTCCCCGTGTTCTTGTTGAATAATTTATTTTACAGTAACATCAGGGATCCACTGTACTAATTCCCTTCATAATTTTAAACACTTTGATCATGGCACCTTAGGTACAGCAGGAGGTTGTTGATAGGGAAAGAGAAGTCTGGATAGGTAAAATGTATTACTGTTAAGGCCCTTGCCAGAAGAAGTGTTCAGAGATTAGTAAAATGAATGAATATCACTTCTTGATTAAACTTAGAATTTAGTAGTAGTAATCTAGGAGTTCTGTGTCAACATAAATTGTTTTCAATTTGTAACTCAAGAAACCTGACATGACCCTGAGAACTGTTGCAATCTGGTATTATGTAAGAGTTTAACTACAACCTGAAGAGTAATCAAAATAAAGACACCTCACTTAATAGTAGTAGCAAACTATTTAAAAAACATGGTCAAATGTCAGTAAAGATAGAAAATATCTTGTTACAGCTGCTAGTGACGCTTGCAATGAATTGCTACAATATAATGAAATCTGAATGATCTCATTATACACTAATTTTCCATGTTTTACAAAAGGTTGCTGTTCATGTAAAGAAAAAACAGGTGAAAATTACATTTATCCTCAAAAAAAACACTAAAGTTTAAAGTGTAAAGTTTTTATTTTGCCAGTCACACTTCTTTAAATTCTTAAGAGACAAACTGTTATGTTTTGAGCTTTTTTTTATTTTTCAAGTTGGAAGTAACTTTCACATATTTTTCCATTTTTGCTGATGCATGCTGATGTAGCCCTGTGCTAAGTCACTTTTTATTTAGATGCCTGGCATGTTGTAGCTTAAATCAATGACAGCTGAACTATTAAAAGAGTCTAGTACCATTTTATTTGATTACTGTTATGTCCTAAAAGCTTGCTAGGAAGATGAATAAAGATCATCGATGACAGAAAAGTTCATCACCTACTGTATAAGTCTCCTTCTGTATAAATTCTTTAGTTGCTGAAGGGATGCCACACAGATAAAAGTAAGAATACAAAGCTCCTGAAAAATCAATTCCACAGCAGACGTCTGTGCTTAAACTACATTGCACATGCTGCTTAGAAGGCTTGCAAAGATTCCCAAATGCTACTGCCAAGCAGCTAAGGAAAATTTAATCTTCCCAAATACTCATCAGGGCACTCCATCCTGGCAGGCTGACAGCTCCACTTATAATTAATTATACAATTTCGATGGGAATATCGACTAAACAAAGCTATAAATCATAAGAAAAGTCAATAGGCATGGACACATTCAATCATGTCCCAACCAATGATTACTCCTCTCAAAATACAATAATTATTTTTGAGAGCCGACTCGAATTAAATTTCTGTCAGGCTGGTACAAGCCTAGTAGTTGATGAAGGATGCAAGGGATTTTTTTTTTTTTTTTTGGAATTTGGCGTGGAGGACATTTATCCTTTTCGAAAGGTAGTTTGTTTTATAAGGATCACAGCACTGTGTGTTTAACTAGACCATGACGATTAGATTATCTCTGAAGGCTCATTATATCATTTATCTGTATGCGGGCAGTCGATCTGGAAAACAACCTTGTGTCTGGATGAAACTGACATAGATTTTTAATTTAACAATCTGGAGCTAAGCAAAAAATGAAGCTAAAAGTCAACAGTTTGAATGACTATTGGCAGATCAAACAAATTTGTCTGCCAGTGAAATTTTACAGAATTATTAACAGAAATGATCTTGTTCCACATAATAATATGAAAACAATAATTAACAATATACAGGGGCATCATTTGTTTTGTATTTAAGGAGGCTTCTGTCACTAGGAATGTGGTTAATCAAAAGCAGTAATATGGTAATCTTTTAACATTGGTGAACAACATTCACAAAATAATATTCAATGAAAACATAAATTTAACATGAAACTTGTCATTAATAATAACCATGATAAAAAGAAGCCTTAAATAAACATGCTCTTTAGTAAAGCAAATATGTACATAAATTAACAAGCATTTTTATACACACCTTTTCATGTCAGAAGGGAAGGCTACAGTATATATGCTATGCAATAGGTAGCATTGGGCAGAGGGGCAATTGGGCAAAAATACAACAGGTGGAAGACCAAAACCCATGCCCATATAGGTAACTGGAAGGCCTGCCCAAGTGCCAGTGCAGGTAAGCAGTTGTCTGGGAGTAGTGTAGTCTATATACTATATTAAAATGCTACTCAAAAATTAATTACTTTGAGGAAGCTGAAGAGAGAGAGACTAGCAAAAAATTAGTAGTCCTGAGTGGTGCCAGCAAGGTGCAGTGGTGGGCCGTCAGGTCCTGCAAGGCCTTCTCTGCTGGCCTAAAAAAATATCTGAATCACAAACTGATGTTAATTATATTTTGTCCATGAATACTTATTAAATAATTCCAAATAGTCTGTCCGCTTCCTTTCATAGCTTTTCCGATTGTTGTGCTGCTTCCAGACATGTATTTTCGTATTAAAGCATTTAACCAATCACATTTCAGCCATCATTTGTTGCCAGGCAGGGTCAAAGTCAATGAAGTCTGCCTGGAGGCCTTCACAATCCGCTCTGCAGGCCCTCTAACACAAAATAAATGTCGATTAAACTGTTGCTTCAACCAATCAGATTTTGAGTTGGTGTTACTAGGGCCCTCTAGCAGGCGTACGGCAACGTCACCATATTCAGACCCGTTGAATGGATAGGATGGTGTAAGTATGCCATGGATGATTTTGCAGGAAAATCTCCCACTGATCTCCTTGACTTCCTTCATCAGAAAAATCTGAATGAGAGCATGGGGCAGCTGTACACATTGGTATGTTTGGCGGTGACCATTCCCGTGTCCACTTCTTCTGTCGAGTGGACATTTTCGGCCCTAAAGCGAATTAAAACTTACTGTATGCCAGAAATATGACAGGGCAGGTTCGACTTTCAGCATTAGCTTCGATGGCGATAGAAAGGGACTTCATGATGGAACTGAAGCGCACGGATAATCTGTACGACAGAGTAATTGAACTGTTTTTGAGGAAAGAGAGGAGGATGGATTTTGTTTACAAATAATCCGAATTTTTGGTAAGTAAAATGTTGCGATTTTCCTAAATAATATTGCAAGTTTATGAGTTATTATTGATGTTTTTTATGTGTGTCGCGGCTGTAGCTGCAGTAGAAAGGAACTTGTTCACCCCTGGTTTGTATATTCAATAAAGGCATTTATTGGGGCTACAGGAGTTATCTATTTGCGATGCAATGGCTCTTTATACTGTATTTCTGCATATTAAGATGGTTTTTATAACCATAAATTAGTTTTTGAGGGGCGGGTTGATTCAGACGGAGCACTACTGAAGGCCTAGGTGTGAAATGCACGGTCCGCCACTGGCAAGGTGTTATTGCTGAGAAAATATGGGGCCCTGGTGCATTATTATAGTTAACACGGATCCTTGTATAGTTGCTGCCATTAAGGCAGTGTGTCTCTTTAAATCTAAATGAGAGAGGAGAGTTGCAGGGATACTTGGGGCCACCCCAGGGAGCACTGAGGAAATTAACTTATAATGGTCAACTGGAGCGTATGGCCAAATTGGAGGGAAACAGATGAAGACAGAGAGAGTGAGAGAGCAGGAAAGGTCTTGGTGCTTATGGCACTGTGTTGTTTGTGGTGGGGGCAAGCCATCCAAACCCCACCTTATAGAACTAGTTTGGCTTCTTATTCCGCACACTTTTGTGTAATAGCCATTTGTCAAAAATACAGCTGTTTAACTTAGGAACATTTCAAAGAGATTTACCTTTCTCACCAATAGCATAAAAATATTAGAATGTGATTTTTAACAATGTGGGAGTAAATATAGTAAAAGTTTTACCTTTGAACAGCAAAGGTAGAAAATATTTTAGTAGAATATATTTTACATAATCCCATACAAAAATATTAATTTTAATACCAAACAGATGTCTTAGTTGGTAGGGACAAAAATCAACAGAACTTGGAAGAACACTTACTACTGGTCTGCGTTGCACAAACTTGAAAATATAAATCTATAGCCGCAAGTACTGGAAAGGAAAATTTAAAATGCTATACTCCATGGTGCTACACTCAAGTTCTTTATTTCCTTTTTTTCAGCTGTGCTCACTACTACCAAATAGCATTGATTATATACTTTTTAGCAGAGAAGGGGTGTCTGAGTATTTTCTGATTAAAAAACAGAAGTGTAAATGTGTAATTATACACGAAAACACTTTGTTGCAGGTGGATGGGGCAGGAGGACAGGAATAGGGTTTACGCCCGCCTCAGACCACCCGGAAGTGCTGGGGGGAAGAGGAGCAGGGACACTCAGAGTGCTTTCGGGTACGCAGCCGGCACTTCTGCCACATTGGGGAGTGCCGGTGGGAGATTGCCGGGAAGCACCTGGAGCACATCCAGGTTTGTATAAAAGGGGCGACCTGAAGAGAAGTGAAGGCATTGTGTGTATTGGCCAGGACTTTGGAGTATTGGGGTTTGTGAGTACATACTGTAAATATGGAAGACCTCAATAAACATGTGTGGGGTGATTACAACATGTCTGCCTGCCTGTGTCCGGGTCATGTTCCACAATGGCGCCCAACGTGGGGCCCTCTGTTTGTTCCAAGACAGGGACCCCGAAACAAAAATTTTGTGAATGGCCCGGAGCAGCAGGCACCCCTGCACATGTTCCGAGGGTGCGGGTGCGGAGTGCTCATGGCCCCGAGAAGAAGACAGAACCCACAGACCGCCACCCAACCGCGGTCGGATTCTTACTTGGTGTGGAAAAGCAGCGACGGGTGTTCCAGGAGTGCAGCAGGCTCCTGTGAGTGTGCTGCTGCTGAAGGCGTCTGGGAGGGCGTGGCATCTAGGAAGGCCATGCCGGGCCAGGCGCCTTGGACAGAAGGGATCCGGGAGGTGAGTTCCCTGCTCGCCGGCAGCTAGCCCTGGGGGGCTGAGCTTGCTTTGTCTTTTGCAGGCAGGGGCTGCCCGGGTCTACGCCGATGGCAGATGCACGCCGATCCGCAGTGCTTTGTGGACGCAGCAGCGGCGGAGAGAGCTGCCATGGAGGAGACGCTGCCACTCAGAAACCGGGCCCATCGTCGCACCAGGAGGAGGAGAGCCAAAATGGCCGCGGACCAAAAGTCCCTCCCTGAGACAGGCACGGTGTGTCTTGTGTGCCCGCCAATGACTATATAGTGGCGGGACCAAGGAATGTCCGTCTCGTGCCAGGGAGAGACCCGATTGGGCTGGAGAAGCCCCACAGGAAGCAGTCGGCGAACATGACTGACAGCCAGGTGAGTCAATCACCGACTGGCTTTTTGTGCTTGTCTATGGCCTTGCGCAAGCTGGAGGAGTGCCTTCAGTCCGCAGGGCCTGTTCCACAGGTGCTGCGTGCAATCCGGGTGGAGTTGCTGGAACTGGAGAGGAAGGCGGTCGCATCGGTGGAGCTGATGCGAGCTGCGACAAGACGGCGCAATGCTGGATTCTTCAACCTGAGAGGGATGGTGGGGACGGTGAGTACAGCTGACCCCGTAAAACAAAAAGGAGAGCCCACCGAATAGGCCCATGATTTGAATGATCGGAACCGAGTAGGGGGTTCTCCGACAGTGGATGCGACGGTGAGTGCTGTGCGCAAGGTGAGGGGAGAAAGAACTAGAGGGCTGGCAGGACGGGGGCTGATGAGTGCCCTGGGTCCTAGCGCCCTATGCCCCGAACCCGCGGGGGTCTCACGTCACTCTGTAGGGACGCAAACCGGACAGGGTCTGTGCCTTTCCCATAGGCAGACCCAAACTGTTATAGCGTCCCAGAGAAAAGGGAGGAATCGAGGGGAGAATGCCGGTTCCTCCGATAAGGGAGGACGTGAGGCAGGTTGCTCATGTCCAGAGAATGGCTGTCCTCTGTGGAGGCAGAGGGAAACCCCAGAGTCAGCGGGGGCGTCGGACAGAGGAGAAGACCTGTCTCATCTCAGCAAACGGGCACGGAACCCGTGGAGGGTGTGCCAAAAAGGCAAGTTCCGGGGTGCTAGTCCGATGGGGGAGCGCTGCCAGTGCGTGGCATGGAGGGACGCCAACTGGTGGTGTCCAGGCAGCATCTCTGCCCCTCTTTCTGTTTTGCTTACAGGACTGGACCCTGGACGAGCAGTAGGACCCGCTTCATTGGGGACCGGCCCTTGCGGGATGGGCCACTTCATTGGACAGAACTTCGCTGGCAATGGGGCACTGTCGCAGCTGGTGGAGGCTATGGAGGTGTGGGGAACTCCAACCAAAGGGGCACGAAGACCCCGGAGAGGGTGCCGAAGGAATAGGTCCCAGGGTGCCAGATCGGACCCTGGAGCCTCAGGAGTAGGACCCACTTCGGGAATGAGCTGCCCTCGCGGGACGAGTAGCTCAGCCCGATGGGTCTTCGCTGGCGGTGGGGCAGTGTTGCAGGTGGCTGTGGGGGGCGACCCAGCCGGGACGCCAAGGAGGACCGGAAGAGGGCTTACACCCACCTCAGACCACGTGGGGGCGACCACCCTAGATGCTATGGGGACCACGGGTACAGAGCTTTGAAGCTCAACCCTGTAGGGGCCCGTGGTACCCGTGGGTACGCAGCCGGCACTTCCACCACACTGGGGAGTGCCAGTGGGAGGTTGCCGGGAAGCACTTCCACAGGAGCACATCCGGGTGTGTATAAAAAGGGCCGCTTCCCTTCATATAGAGACTTGAATTGGGAGGAAGATGGATGAGGTCTGGGAGGAGGCGGCCTGAAGAGAAGTGAAGGCATTGTGTGTGTTGGCCAGGACTTTGGGGTATTGGGGTTTGTGAGTACATATTGTAAATATGGAAGACCTCAATAAACGTGTGTGGGGTGATTATAATGTGTCTGCCTGTCTGTGTCCGGATCATGTTCCACAACATATACATTGTTAAACTGTTGATAAATATCATCAAGTACACAAAATGAAAAAGGAATAATGCTGTGGCTAGTGCATAATTTCTGCTTTTTCATTTCAGGGTGGCAGTAAACAGTTGCAAATTCTGTCAACACTCTGCAAGGCAGGAACCAACCACGGACAGGATGCCAGTCCACCATACGATTTACTTGCACACACATACAGTACCCATATTAACACACAGTCATTCCAGGCTTATGAAAAGTCTAACCACCTGAAGAACAAAGAAACAAGCAAGTGTAGTCTGCCAAGCCAAGGGCTACCAAACCTAGCTCCATTGATTCTGTGATGGCTGCAGTGCTCCCAACTGCTCTTACATGCTGCCCAGCTAATATTGTGCATAGCAAAATATCAAGCAATACTCTATTAATTCAATTTTATTCTGTTTATTTCCTCATTCTCTGGTCACTTTTATGGAAGTTCTGCCTACTGCTGCTCAGTCCCCTCAATAAAGATTCTAGTATTGCAAAAGGGAGAAGAGGCAATCTAATGTTGCTTACTAAGTGGAGTAGAACTGTTATATAGTATTACAGTCACATCACTGAAGACCTTTAAAACACCAGCCATAATGGGAGATTTCAATGATACTTAGGATAAAGAATATATAGCAAGTTTAAAAATTACTCTTAAATCACAGCATAAACGTCTTTTCAGGTTCTGTGGCAAATATGGCACTCAGAAAGGCTATATTATCTTTAATTGTATGGGCATCATGAATTAACACATTTATATTCTATAATGTCTGAGATATAATAACTTTCAGCACAACTTTTAAATATACTATATGCGATTTTGGATGTACTTGTGAGATTTTATTATTGTCAATGAAACACCCCATCAATATAAAGATTTTTCAAAAACATTCATTGTATTCATCCTACATTAAAATTTTGATTGTTTAGAAATGCAAATTTTCTTCAGTGTGTACGTGCATTATTGGTTATCATGTAACTTTTTTGTATATTATATTTAATTAAATTTTATTAACATATGTTGCTTCTAGTTTTCTCGTTACAAAACTGATAACATGTCTTAAAATTAAAGCACAAAATCTTATTGAAGGTCACAGGGTGTACAAGTTAGGAACTAACACTGGGGAGGCTTCACTCCAGTGCAAGATGCACACAAATTCACACAGTGCCGGTTTTTAATCTATCATTCACTTAACCCAGATGTCTTAAATCATTACTTAGAGTTGGCTGCTTCATGGGCCTTTATTCAAAAGAACTTGATACGTCTTTCAACATTAAATTATTCCTTTAACCTACTCTTTAAGTACTGTTCACATATCAATACCTAAAAACACACAAATTAAATAAACTAAATAACTTGAAATAGGTATTTTATTGTTAAGTAAGTTAAAACAAACTAAAGAATGAAAACCTTGTACTTTATGAAACAAAGCAGTAAAAGGCAAATACCTGGGTGCCGTTGTTTTCCCGGAAAACATCTTGGTTACTGTAATCAAACAGCTTCTTCTCTAGCTGAAGCACTACCTAAGAAATGGAAAAAGATTGATCACATATTGTATAAGAAATAATTAAATTTATGCATAAAAATCCCCTTTTGTTCTAGATTGTTTTCTGTTGTATCAGTGCCCTCCATTTACAGTAAGCAAACTTTGGATTTAATATTAAAAATCTCTGGCATCACATCCAAGGCTGGGTCCTGCCTTATGCTCATTGCTGCAAAGACACCAACTGAGAATCTGGTTCCAGCAGGTTCTATGTTAAATGAATGAATAGATGGACATTAAAATTATCTCTAGTGTAACAAACATTTTTACTCTTTAGATTTTTGAAAACTTTAGGAGTGAACAATGTTCTTTTTTCTTCAAATTTTAATTTGAGATCAAGTAAGTCCAATGGCAAGTGCGACAGCACGATCTCCTTTGTGAAGCTGTGCACCTTGCCATACATTTTTATACTGTAAAAATACTTTAGCTGGCAAATTTAAGTCCATTTTTGTATTAAATTGTAACTATTAAAATACCTTTTAAAATTAAGGGTTCAGTCATAAAGTTGGTGAATGTAAATATTTTTTAACTCCTGATCCCAATTTATTCCTTTTAGATATAAAACAGCATTATCTTGTCCGAACTTTATCTTTTGTTCTAAGTAGTACAGCTATAAGAAGGCAGCAGTCCTCATTTTGTTTTTTGTTAGAAATAAGCAGAACTTTAAAAAGGTTTTCTTTCTTTACTTCATAGAAAAATACTTCCCTCAAAAAAAACTTATTTTCTGCAAGTGCCACTATCCCAAAGGACATACAGTATGTATAGTAGGGGACTTTATATCTAACATGCGCAGTGTATGGACATTGAGAATTATCCATGATGGATTAATACTTAACAATCAGGCACAACATTAAAATCAGTGACAGATGAAGTGAATAACATTGACTATCTCTCGACCCAGTGGCATCTGGCAAAGAGTGGGATATATTAGGAAGCAAGTCAACAGTCAGTTCTTGAGGGTGATGTGTTGGAAACAGGAAAAATAGGCAAGCATAAGGATCTGAGTGACTCTGACATGGGCTAAATTGTGATGGCTAGATGACTGGATCAGAGCATATCCAAAATGGCTGGTATGCAGTGGTTAGTACAAACCAAAAAAATGGTCCAAGGAAGGACAACCAGGGAACCAGTGACAGGATCGTGTACACCAAAGGCTCACTGGTACACATTGGGAGGGAAAGCTAGCCAGTCTGCTCTGACCCACAGAAGAACTACTGTACCACAGATAGCTGAAAAATGTAATGCTGGCCACAAAAGAAAGGTGTCAGAACATACAGTGCACCACAGACTGGTCAGAGTGTCCCATGCTGACCCCTGTCAATTGCCAAAAGAGCCTACAATGGGCACATGAATGTCAGAACTGTACCAAGGAGAAATGGAAGAAGGTAACCTGGACTGATGAATCATGTTTTGTTTTAGAACATGAGGATGGTCGGGGCTATGTGCATTGTTTATCTGGAGAAGAAATGATAGCAGGATACACTATGGGAAGAAGGCAAGCCAGCCTCGATTTAACATTTAACCTCTACTATCCCTACTGGCATTTGGAAATCAGTGGGCCTAAACCACATTAACCTAACAAAACTGTCCATGAGAAAAAATGCAGTCTGTATGGTAAAAGAAGAGCTACTTTTGCTTGAATAGTTAGTACAAAAACTGAGCATGGCTCAGTCAATATTTTGTAAGATCCTAGAAATTTAAGAAGTGCTGTTCTTAGTCAACAAGCAATAAAGGGAAAGGTAAAGGAAAATAGCTGGAGCCAAAGATTAGAAATATTAGATTTTGTGATTAGATTATAGAAACCTGCATTACTGGTTCATGTTTACTCTTCAGACTTGGATTAATTGTACTTTATCATAAATTTTATCTTGCTACTTGGAATAGCAATTGTGTTTGCTTTGAAAAGTATTAGGTCATACGCTCTGTAAAAGCTACTATGTATATTAAAGACTGATTGATTGACTTATCTATTTTTGTAACAGATTTTTATGAGCAATTTATACAGACCTTGTCAGAACCACAAGAAACAGTTACATCTATTCTTTTAGGTTAAAAAATAAAAGAGCTATGCTTCTAACAGATTCTAGAACACAGTGTTAGAGAGATGATAAAGTTAAAAGAAAAATAAAAGATGAATGTATGGAAAAAAGAACAATTATGGAGGCAGTAACACGGATTAGACATGAATGGTTAATTCTGGAATTAGTTCACCGGTTCACTCATCATTGCTGATGATATAATTAAAGGCTTACAGCAGTAAAGATACCTTACACACGCGTACAGTCATGGCCGAAATTATCAGCACCCCTGGAATTTTCCTTGAAAATGCACCATTTCTCCCAGAAAATTGTTGCAATTACAAATGTTTTGGTATACACATGTTTATTTCCTTTATGTGCATTAGAACAACACAAAAAACAGAGAAAAAAAGCCAAATCTGACATCATTTCACACAAAACTCAAAAACCGGGCTGGACAAAATTATTGGCACCCTCAACTTAATATTTGGTTACACACCCTTTGGAAAAAATAACTGAAATCAAGTGCTTCCGAAAACCATCAGCAAGCTCGTTACATCTCTCAACTGGAATTTCCGACCACTCTTGTTTTGTAAACTGCTCAAGGTTTCTCAGATTTGAAGGGCGCCTTCTCCCAACAGCAATTTTGAGATCGGATTTAGATCCGGACTCATTGCTGGCCACATCAGAACTCTCCAGCGCTTTGTCTTCAACCATTTCTGAGTGCTTTTAGAGGTATGTTTGGGGTCATTGTCCTGCTGGAACACCCATGACCTCTGACGCAGACCCAGCTTTCTGACACTGGGCCCCAATATCTTTTGGTAGTCTTCAGATTTCATGATGCCTTGCACACAGTCAAGGCATCCAGTGCCAGAGGCAGCAAAACATCCCCAAAACATCTTAGAACCTCCACCATGTTTGACTGTAAGTACTATTTTCTTTTCTTCGTAGGCCTCATTCCGTTTTCTGTAAACAGAATGATGAGCTTTACCAAAAAGCTCTACCTTGGTCTCATCTGTCCACAAGACGTTCGCCCAGAAGGATTCTGGCTTCCTCAAGTACATTTTGGCAAACTCCACTCTGGCTTTTTTATGTTTCTGTGTCAGCAGTGGGGTCCTCCTGGCTCTCCTGCCATAGCGTTTCATTTCGTTCAGATGTCGACAGATAGTTCGAGCTGACACTGTTGCACCCTGAGTCTGCGGAACAGCTTGAATATGTTTTGAAGTTGACTGGAGTTGTTTATCCACCATTCGGACTATCCTTCGTTGCAGCCTTTTATTAATTTTTCTCTTCCGTCCACGTCCAGGGAGATTAGCTACAGTGCCATGTGTTGTGAACTTCTTGATTATGTTACACACAGTGGACAAAGGAACATGAAGATCTCTGGAAATGGACTTGTAGCCTTGAGATTGTTGATATTTTTCCACAATTTTGTTCTCAAGTCCTCAGACAATTCTCTGCTCTTCTTTCTGTTCTCCATGCTTAGTGTGGCACACTCAGACACACAACAGAAACGTTGAGTCAACTTTCCTCCATTTTAACTGGCTTCAGGTGTGATTGCTATATTGCCAGCACCTGTTTCTTGCCACAGGTGAGTTCAAACGAGCATCACATGCTTGAAATAAAACGATTTACCCACAATTTTGAAAGGGTGTCAATAATTTTACCTTGCCCATTTTTGGAGTTCTGTGTGACATGATGTCAGATTTGGCTTTTTTTCTCTGTTTTTTGCACATAAAGGAAATAAACATGTGTATACAAAAACATTTGTAATTGCAATAATTTTCGGGGAGAAATGGTGCATTTTCTGGGAAAATTCCAGGGGTGCCAATAATTTCGTCTATGACTGTATATACTGTATGTTTATATATATATATATATATATATATATATATATATATATATATATATAGATATAGATGTATATACACACACATATATATATATATATACTGTATACATACCTACATATATATACATATATATATATATATATATATACATACCTACACATACCTACATATATATATATATATATATATATATATATATATATACACACCTACATATATATACATATACAGTATATATATATATATACACCTACATATATACATATATATATACATACCTACATATATATACTGTGAAGACTGGCCCGGACACAGACAGGCAGACACGCTCATGTCACCCAACACACGTTTATTATACATATTTCAAGTGCTCACAAACCCCAATCTTCCTCAAAGTCCAGGCCAACCACTCTGCCTCTTCGGACCGCCTCATTCTGTCTTTCTTGAACCTTGTCCTGCTTCCACCCGACTCCAGCCTCGAATGAAGGGAGGCGGCCCCTATTAACCGTACCCGGATGTGTTCCAGGTGTACACTGGCAATCCTGCGGACACGCCCCAGTGTGGCGGAAATGCCAGCTGTTCTCCCGGAAGCACTCCGGGTATTCCCTCTCTTCTTCCCCCCAGCACTTCCTGGTGTGGCGGAAGTACTGGGGTCCAGGGTCCTTCAGGCAGGGGGACGCCCCCTGGCAGTGATCATGGGCCCCTACAGGGTTGGGCTTCCAAGCCCTGTACCTGTGGCCCCCAATACAACCAGGACGGATGCCCCCTCACGGTCTGGAGGAGGAATGAGCCCTCCTCCAGTCTTCCTGGGCGTCCCAGCCGGGCATGAGCCCCGTCCGGGTGCCACAGTGCCCCATCGCCAGCGAAGACACATCGGTCTGAGCGACACAACCCGTGAGGGCGGTTCAACCCCCGAAGTGGGTCCTACTGTTTGTCCAGGGTCCAATCCAGCACCCTGGAACTCGTTTTTTTGGCACCCCCTCCGAGGTCTTCGCGCCCCTTTGTGCTGCGCTGCTCGCGCCTTCGCAGCCTCCGCCGGTCGAGGGGCTGCCCCATCGCCAGTGAAGAGTCCTCCAGCGCAGTGGTCCGTCCCGGGAGGGCAGTTCCCCAACGAAGCAGACCCTACTGCGCATCCGTTTCTAAGTTTTTTTTATTTTTAATAAATTTGCAAAAACCTCAAGTAAACTTTTTTCTCGTTGTCATTATGGGGTGTTGTGTGTAGAATTCTGAGGAAAAAAATGAATTTAATCCACTTTGGAATAAGGCTGTAATGTTACAAAATGTGGAAAAAGTGATGCGCTGTGAATACTTTCCGGATGCACTGTACATATATACATATACATACTGTACACATATATACATATATATACATACATATATATATATATACATATACATACATAAATACATATATATATAAAAGCACCAACAAGGGGTGAAACCTGTCTGGATTTAGGATTTTGTAATAATCAAGATAGAATTGATGGTGTAGAGGTGATTGAACCACTAGGGTCAAGTGACCATAATGTAATACAATTCTCAGTATTTTGTAAGAGTACAGATGCAAAGACTAAAATTGTTAAGTTGAACTTTGGTAGGGCTAATTTTGAAGAGATGTGACAATGTCTAAGTAGGATACACTGGGATAAGCTTTTAAGTGTGGAGACAGTCGAGGAGCAGTTTAACAGGTTTAAAAATGTTTTACATGTAATGCAGGACAGATACATACCTAAATTTGGAATTAATAGGAAACAAAAAAAAAACTCCATGATGGATTAATAAAGACTTAAAAAAGAAGTTGCAAAGGAAAAAACTGCTTTATAAGGCATATAAGACTAATGACTGCAAAGTGAATCGTAGCACGTATGAGAACATGAGGGCAACCATTAAGTAGGATATCAGGGAGGCTAAAAGACAGTTGGAGAGGAATATTGCAGATAAGGAGAAAGACAACCCTAAGAGATTCTTTCAGTATTTTAGTAGTAAAAGAACATCAGAAATAGTAAAGGGGAATTAAAAGATATAGACAGTGAAATAGCAGATGCCCTAAACTTAGATTTTTCTGAGGTGTTTACAAGTGAGCAAGTGGATAACCTCCCAGAGGTAACAGGGACTATGAAGGAGGTACTGAGGGGTTTGGAAATTGTGGAGGGAGAAGTGCTGCTCAGATTAAATAAGCTGAAATCAAACAAATCACCAGGACCAGATAATATTTATCCTCGAGTTCTTAAGGAGGCTAGTGAGTACATATATAAACCCTTGACACATATTTTTAGGAAGTCACTGCGCACTGGAGAGATTCCGAAGGACTGGAAAATGGCAAATATCATCCAATTATATAAAAAGGGTGACAGGGCAGATCCAAGCAACTATAGGCCAGTAAGCTTAACATGCATCACAGGAAAATTAATGGAAGAAATTATTAAGGATAAGATTGAGCAACACCTGGCAAGGACAGGAGTTATTCTGAACAGTCAGAATGTGTTACCACGACAATGGCTAAATGCAAAGACCAGTCCAACCTGTATTCATGGGGAGACACGGTGGTATCGTACACTTCCTGCATTATCAGCTATGACAACACTGCAAGGACTATGCAAGTTGTGGTACTCATAAACCCACCTTTTTTCACAATACTAGTGTGAAACTGGTCTGAAAACAAAAGCGGTAGCACACAAATTATTCCACTTCTTTCAAACATGAACAATGGAATAATGATTCCCTTAAGTTTGCCAAAAATGCAGTTGTCACAATAAACAGCCAACACATATTACACCCCATGTCAACAGGGCCACACTTTGTTACCATTAATGATTTATTATACCAGGTGGCTGAGCATGAGGGTGAGGTAAGGTCACTGTTACTACTGCCACAAACTTACTGGCGGCAAGTATGTGAACTACCACATACACACATCCTGGGTGCCTAATTAGGAGCCGACAAATCTCTGGACAGAATAAAACTCTGATTGTATTGGCCAGGAATTCATGAGGAGGCCTGACGCTTCTGCGCTTCCTATCTGGAGTGTTAGTTGCATCACATTCCTAGAAGGGACCATGCTTGACTGATTCCTCTTCCCTTAATCAACAATCCCTTCCAGCGAATAGGGGTCAACATCATAGGACCACTTGATCCCTCAGTGTGAGGACATCTTGTCCATGTTGTTATACCACCCAATATCCCAAGGCCATCCCCTTGAGAGTAGCAAATTCTAAAACAATCGCATGGAAACTTGTGGGGGTCTTTGCACATGTCGGTATCCCTATAGAAGTCTTAAAAGACCAAGGGATACCACTTACCTTGGAAGCATTCAGGGAAGTTGACAACTTGCTCAGAATTAAACCTTTGTATTTACACTATCATCCTCAAACTGGTTTAATTAAACTCTCAAGCAAATGTTACATAAGGTGGTCACTAAGAACGCTAGGAACTGGGATCAGCTCCTCCCCCTCGTTCTTTCTGCCTATTGGGTGGTACATCAAGCCTCTTTGGGATGCTCCCCCTTTGAACTACTTTATGAATGTCAGCCCTGGGGTATATTGGATATTCTAAAAGAAGGATGGGAGGAAGAGGCCCTCCCTTCTACCAATATCTTAGAGCATATCACGCAGTTACTCGGTAGATTTGCTAAAATTAGGCTCATATTAAAAGAAAATATGGAGAAAGCACAAGCAGTTGGCCATCCCCAAACCTTTTCGCGTCTCCTGCTTTTCCTTATTACAAGATATAAAAACAAACATTTAAAAAAAAAAATTGGACCTAATTGTAACTTTGTTAACATGCAAAGCAAGGGGGCTTCAAATGAAGATGTTATTTTTTCAATGATTAAAAGCCAAACTACTATTCTAAATCTGCTACTGTGCTGTGAAAATGAGATTGAGAGATATACAATGAGATTGTGGCAAAAATGGTAACAAAATTAATTCTTACTTGTACACTTTGTTCTGAGCACCAATTACCAGAAACTACCACTAGGAATGCAGAAATTCCACACTCATTAAGAGTATGTTACAAAAGCTGGAGATACTTGAAGTTGGAGATGTCACATGTTCCCTTAAAAGACAACCATACACTTCCTTCAACTCTAAAATAAACTATATGTTAATTTAGTATAATGTTAAGTAATGTAAGTTTTGGGAAAATGCCCAGTTATACAATTTACTGTGTATAACTTAAAGTACACAGTGTGGGGTACAGCCCGAACACAGACAGGTAGACATGATGGTTTCACCACACACACGTTTATTTACAGCTATTATTTACAATAGTGAGCACAAACCCAGTGCCGCAGCACCAATCACCACTTAAGTCCTGGCCACACAACACAATGCCTTCACAGTCTCTGGTCCGCCTCCACTCCTCTCCACCGAGCTTCGTCCACTTCCATCCGACTCTTGCCATTGAATGGAGGGAGGCGGCCCCTTTTATACATCCCCGGATGGGCTCCAGGTGCTTCCCGACACTCTTCCGTCGACACTCCCTTTTGTGGCGGAAGTGCCGGCTGCGCAACCGTAAGGACTCCGGGTGTCCCTGCTCCTCTTCCCCCTAGCACTTCCGGGTGTGACGGAAGTGCTGAGGTCCAGGGCTCCCAAGGCATTGGGGTGCCCCCTGGCGGTGGCCACGGGCCCCTACAGGGTTGAGCTTCCAAGCCCTGTACCCTTTGCCCCCAATACAACCAGGGCAGTCGTCCCCTCATGTTCTGGAGGAGGTACAAACCCTCCTGCGGTCCTCCTGGGCGTCCCGGACGGGGTGCCACAGTAGCCAGCCACCATGTTATCAGGGTCATCTTGGAAAATCCTAATCCTTTTACTAAAACATAGTAGAAAGTTTTACTTAAAATTAGTCAAATTTAAATTCACTTTCCAAGGAACAATCTCCTGTGCCGCTTCTTGCCTTGTGCCAAGTGCTGCTGGGATAGGCTCTGGCCCCCTCGTAACCTTGAATTGGATTAAGCAAATTGGATTGGAGGAAGAGGTGAGATAAGATTCAATGCTGAATCAATGCTAGCCTTTCATAGATTAATGTATGTTCAAATGATAACTTCAAATTAAGACTTCATTTTCTCTTCTCTGGATTGGAAGGGGCAGAGAGTGTGATATGCTTGGACAAAGATGAACTATTTTATATTTGTAATTTACCAATTGTAATATAATTCTTAAAAATCAATAAAATATATTACTAGAAAATGAATCACACCATTAACTGAATTAACACCTTCTGTTTTACTCTACTGAATCATAGCCAATTTTACCTTGGATTATAATCTATACTGGTCTTTTTTTGACTTTATTAGGTATCAGTTCTCTAGATGTAATTTAACAGTGTGGCTTAAGAAAGAAGTATATTTTACCGCACCTGAAACAGGGGGTTCTTTTCTGATTATCATCACCAGGGCAAGTTTGAGTGTCCCTAAATTGATTAAAGTGGGCAAAGATGATGGATGGATTGATAGAAGAATTGCTCAGATATTCCCTTAATTAAACCAGCTGTTTTTGTATTTAACAAAGAAAATGATGATACTGAAGATGTAGCAACTTGAGGCAGGTGTGTTGGGTGAACAAATCACCTTGTTACATACATGTCAAAACACACACACACACACACTAGCAGGAAGTCAGATATGGTGGCAAATATTTTTTTAAAGTAATTTTTTACTGAGTCAGTCATCCATGTAGAGAAACAATCAGTTTGACTGGGATAACACTTTGGGCAAACTAGCCAGATTAGTCTTAAATCAGTGCTCTGATTTGCTGGCCAAAATATCACAAAAAAGCACTTCTTAGCTCAGGATGGATACAGAAAAGGTTATGGTATAAAACAGATATTTAACTTGTTCTGGATTATAAAATTTAATCTGAATTTAGTGCAGGGTAAATGCATATAGTAATCTATCACACATTTCCAACAAAATAAAGAACTTTGTCTGAAGTGAAAAATGAAATGTCTTAGACTGACCAAGTAATGAATCTGTTTAAAATCTAAACAACTATGTATTTCTCTTGATTAAGAAGAGGCTGAAGTCATACAATGCTTCATACAAAAAACTATTGAAAGTGCCTGTAGAAAACGCTCAGGAAGGCACTTGAACAGAACAAATCAAGAGTTTGCTGATGTTGAAGGAGTGGAGTTGAAGCAGTTACTTTATGTAAAAGATATAAAAACAAACACTAACTTATTTCAATTTCATTTCTTTAAGTTAATTTCTCCTAATTCTAATGTTTCTATAAAATGAGGACATAGAACACAGAAAGTGACATTAATCTAAAATGTAGACATCTGCAGAATGCCAAGAATTAAAATGTGACATTCTGTACTCATCCTACAATTTTATTCTCATTTCAAATGCAAATTACTTTTTATGTCAATCCTTATGCAGAAGTACAAGGAATGTAAATGCTTCACAGATAGTCATTCATGAGTGTTCAAGTCAATAGAAATAAAAAAAATGTTTGTTACATTGTGATAAATGAATTGGAAAAATAATGCTCTTGGAATAGCCTTAAAAGTTGGGGAGCGGCCAAGTTACAGTATATAGAATTCATTGGCTGAGAACCATCCAAAAAAAGTGTACATAAATAAAAAACACACACTAACAACAAATATACTGTAACAAATGTACCAAGCTGACATAATTTTTGTTTTTCTCTATTTTATGATCCCACACCATCCACACTGAGGTTGCCTATCACAATCTACCACAGGCAGTCAGACCTCAGGATCCAAGAAGAACAATGTGGACTTTATCTTAAGGCTATGTCACATTATGTGACTTTTCCAGTGATTTTCAGCCATAGCCTTCATTTACATAATCTTAGCGAATTGTTGGGCACACTCCTGTGAAGCTGGCTGTGTAATGTGACATGCCCAGTAATTCATTCTGATAAAATCAAACAGCTTTGATTCTGTCTTTAGTCATACAGGCAGGCTTGTGTGTATGAGGGTTGACAACCAATGCATGTTCATCCAGAAGTACAAAACATCAATGCAGCAACAAGGATTAAGGAAAGCAGGGTCTTTGGACTTCACAAACTGAAGGGAAGCTTGTCTGTCCAATGTCTCATGTTTCATGTACCAAAAAATAATTGGAAAAAAAGAGAAAAAAATAAAGGCTGAGATGGTTTCTGAACTTGCTGCAACTGTTAACCGTTCGTATAGCATGGGCTCCGTCAGGTAGCACTTGCAGTTAGAGAAAGGAGCAAGCTCGACTATGCTGGAAGGTCAACATGTGATTGTGAAATGTGACAAGGCCAGTAATTTTCAGTTATTTAAATTGACATGGCTCACAACTAGAAATTGCATAATGTGACATCGACATTAGATGCAGGAATCAATTCTTTGTTGTTTCAGGAGTCATGGTAGTTTGTCATTCCTGTCTACACATGCTCATGAATTTGGAGCAGGCGTATCTTCTGGTATCTTTTAGCAGGTGTTACAGGAGTACAGGATCAAGGGTAAAAGTATTTACAGATCATGAGTTGTGTTTTCATGCTTCATGGCAAGTCACATCCATTTAAAAGGGACAAAGAGATTCACTAAAAGAGCATCCTATCAAATCTTATTGCTGTGATATTTATAAGGTAAAGGTTTGCCAAAGACTTCCCCTAAACCATGATACTGAACAATCTTTGTTTTCAGATATTTTGAGAGTTGCTTTGAGGATCCCATGCTGTCACTTTTCAGAGGAGAGTCAAAGGGAAGCACAACTTGCAATTGAGCTCCTTAAATACCTTTTCTCATGATGGGACACACCTGTCTATGAAGTTCAAGGCTTAGCGAGCTAATCTAACCAATTTGGTGTTGCAAGTAATCAGTATTGAGCACTTATATGCATTCAAATCAGCAAAATTACAAGGGGACACACATTTTTGCACAGCCAGTTTTTCACATTTGATTTAATTTCATACAACTAAATACTGCTTCACTAAAAATCTTTGTTCGGAAAACACCCCAGTACTCAGATGTTCCTAGGAAATTAAAGACATACCACTGTTATCTTTTTTGTTGAAAGTAGAGAAAATTATTATGCAGGCTGAGAGGGGTTCCCAAACTTTTTCATATGACTGTATTTGTTATTTTTTTACTAAAATATTCCATAGCATTTGAAAGCAGCTTAATTAGTTTCCCAACCTGTGAGTACTGTTTGACTTCTCTAACTTATTTGGCTGATGCCTTTATCAAAGGTGACTTACAACATCTCTATATACCATATATACTCGCAGATAAGTTCTCCTGCAGATAAGTCAGGACTTGATTTTACAGCATAATTTCTGGTATTTTATAATCTCAGTCGTATACGTTGAATGCGGAAAACTCACACAATTGATACAAGGAATTATGATATGCTAACGCCCACCTGAGACAGTAACTACAGAGCACACTGCCTTTTTTTTCTATGTGGGTGCAGCAATGTGCTGTATCAGCGCGTGCTCCTAATCTCTCTCTCTCTCTATTGTGCCTATGTGATCACACGGCAATACCCAAACTATTCCGAAGCAACGTTTGCACTGATTTATGTTTTTTGTATCTCACACCCTCATACACCTTTTTCATAAGAGCATCCATTATCCACGATGAAGCATTCGATCAGAAGAAAATATGAAGCTGGTTTTAAATTAAACATCGTTGAAGTAGCAAAAGAAACTGGTAACTGCGCTGCTGCAACAAAGTTCAATGAGTCTGAGAAACTGATGCAAGATTGGAGGAGGCAAGTTGTAAAAAAAAATTAAAAATTAAGTGTCGCATTTTTGAATGGGCGCATGTGTCGTGGTATGATTTTATGATTGATTTTTTCAGGTTCCAAGACCCGACTTATACATGAGCATATATGGTATATAAAATCCAATGCCTGTCTGTCTGTGCGCTTTTCATGAGTGAAGTACTTAATGGATTTATGTCGGATTTCTTTCTATAATTCGCTTGAACATTCTGGTTGATTTTGCAACTTCTCTCATCCCGCTAAGTATCATAGTTTGCTTGCAGGATCGATTTATTTGCGCTAATCCGAGACAGAGGCTACGGGCTGAGGGGGCGTGACATCAGGAGTGGGGAGCCGGGCAGGACCCTCCTCACTCACGCGCCAGCCTCTGTTTGAGTCGGTCTACCTGACATCACGTTTTGGAGTGTAACTTGCCTCCGCTTAGCTAGCGATACCTGTTTGTTTATTGATTTTTAATGCTTGTCCTGTATCACTACTAGGTGCGCTTAGCCACAGGGGACGGCTAGTTTAAGATATAATTGATTATATTGCTTTAAGTTTCTCCAATTAGAGCATGGGCAGGTGAAGCAAGATGCTCATGGTCACACAATATCAGTAGTGAGATTTAATCCCAAAACATCAGGGTTTGAAGTCTAAAGCATTCACTGCTATGCCACACTGCCTAGCCTCAAGAAGACACCAGTGGATGCATTTTTGGATGCATTTCTCATAGCATCAGACACATAAGGGGATAGACATTTCTAAGGTGGGGAAGATGCCCTTTAAGGCAGACATTTTGAGTTTGTAAATAAAAATAAACAACTATATACACATAAACCATACAGTACAATACATCTGATTCATGCACAACACATTTATAACAAAAACAAATAGGTTAATCAGTGAAAAGCTGAAGTAGATCTGCACCCAACTACAAAATCACACAAACAAGCAATTTTACTTGTGTCTGAAATCTAAACTTTACCCTTTCTATTGAATAAATGTCCATCTGTTATCCAGTAGGAACCTAATATTCTCTTCTAGCCCAGAGCTGGCTGTATTCTTTAAAGATGTTTCCACAGGTATAGACAGCACAGCCGAGGAAGCAGTACCAGATAATAATAGTGATGGTAAGGGTGACACAACTAACCTTGGGCATTCAATATAAGAACAAGTTTATTGCCAAATCTTGGCTTCTATACAGGGACTCGTTCTCTATTAGCTGGATGAGTGTAATCAGACAGCTACAAAGGATACCAAACCCAACACATCCACCAAAAGGGGGGTTTAGAACACACTGGAAGCACTAAGTCTCAGTTACTATTAGAATATTTTGAGATTCTTCATGGAGAGTTTGCTTAGAGACTGCTTAGATGTGGTATGCACACTGAGTAACTATGTCATTTAAAAACTGAAATTCCAGGCTAATATTATAAATTCAGTTTTAAAGAAATACTCTTCTAAACAGATGTATTCACGTATCATTGGTGGCCTGCAGCATTTCTGAGAAGATTCAGAAAAATGTCTGAACATTTGTTAGCCATTGTGATGCTGGTTAAACTATACTGCACTGATTCTGAAAAATGCTGACCATATTTGCTTTTTGATCATTCAGGCAATGTTTTTCAGAATAAAACTGGTTCACTTGAATCTGAATATACTGTGTAGTACTGTAAATGCATTGTGAAAACATCAAGGCTTCACAGTGTTTTCATTAAACAAAATTATTAGTGATAAGTTTGTTTACGTGATAGTTTGTTTATTAAAGACTACAGTAAATGCTTATGGTCTACTTAAATTTACCTATAGCTATGTGTGAGGTGCACATGACTTCTGTAATGTGAAGGCAAAGGGCAGCTGTATTTCATCAAATAGTGCTTACTACACAACTGAGCTGGGTTCAATTAAAATAAATAGATATGCAGAAGCCTGATAAAATTTAGCTATCTCTCCAAAGAGCGGGTGAGAATGTAAGCTTTAAGTGAAACAGTATGCTCTAATGCATTAGAGATGCTGATCCTAGCAGAGCACAGTACGTGTAACATTAAATGTGAGTCTTGCTAAACAAATGATTTAAATTGGAAGAACTTCAACGTTGCACAACATGTTTAGTTTGTGATTCTCTTATACACAACTCTTCTAGAATTAATTGGAGCTGAAGAACATCTTTCAGATAGTGAAATATATGCTACACCACTATATGTACAGTAGGTGCACTGAAAATGTACAATGATGCTGAAAGTGTTACTGTGCTATTTCCATTTATTTTCAAAGTATATAACAGTAAAGCAAGTGTGTTCATGTATCTTGAATAAAATAAATGACACCAAGCATATTCCAGGCTGTCTAGCCCTTTAGATGTGTATAAGACACAGTATAAATCACAGCCACTTATAATAAAGCATTTACTGAAAGCCAAAATCATTTCAGGACAACCCCTGGCCCACAAGTGTGTATAACCAACTTTCATACATTAGAAAAGACTACAGTTCCCCAACAGATGAAAAGGGAGTCAAAGAACGGTTGAATAAAGTAGAAAGCTATCTATTCACACTGCCCGGAAACAAGATGGCACATGTAATGGGGTGGTCTGCACCAGTCAGTAAAGTTTTTTCCAAAGATGTATCATTATATTTTAAGGCTTAAAGAAAAGATAGAACTTATAAGCTTATAACCCCAAAATTTCTGCTTAAAACAATAGTGAAATGAACAATCCTTCTAGCTGTCTTGGATCTAAAACCTAACTTTTATATTTTCAGTCTGATGAACACAAATGTAATAAGAGTGTTTTGTACTGTATAAGACTGTACCTGTGATAATAACAATAAAGTACTAACTCTCTACCTCTAAATACGAAGCCAAAAAATAATGACTATAAGTGATAAGTTTGGTAGATGCAGCTAAGTTCCTTTAAATATTCAGGTGCTTCACTAACTTAAAAAAGTACAATTTTCCTATTAAAATTTAAAGTAGAAAAAATATAAAATAGAAATATAATAATATAGAAATATAATATAGAATTATTTAAACAATCAAATTTTTCTATCTCTGTTACATAAAAATATTTCCTAAAAATATCCACAAAGAAAATTCTAAATTCATACCTTTTTATCGTTATCCATCTCTCGAAATATTAACTTATCGACTTCATTGGTGTCAGCAGTTCTAATAGTCTGCATGTTTGCTGAAGGACAAAGCCTCTGAAAAAGAGAAAAAATAGTAGTTTTGAGTTACTTCACTATACATTTATATCAGAAGGAAAGCTGGATGCATACAACGTATTTCAAATTATCTTCAGTACAGAAATACTGTGGAATTTATTTTGTTGCTTCCCAATACTCAGGAAATTTATATATAAAGGATAGAAATCCACAAAGGGAGAAAATGAATCACATATCTTGATATAGTGTTTTATTCCTAAGCTTTCAACAATTGCCAGGTATTCTCATCAGACATACAGGATTCAAGACAATATACAGTAAATAAGGAATGAGGGCGTAGGTGGGTGTAAGGTGGGGTTCAGAGGGTGTTAATCTTGAAGTCATTTTTATTATTTGGATATTCTTCTTTTTATGCTTGCATATGCAGGGCTCATGTCCAAAAGTCTATCAATGGCGTTTTCATTTGATAGCCATGATTCAGCCAGCTCTCTGGCACTCTTAGCATTTGCCTTGAAGCTAACTTACACCAAGTCCCAGTTAAACATGTGCATGGACCAAATATTGATATACATCAATAATATTTCTTATCCAATTTTACTCAATTGGGGAATTAATGATGGTGAATTAGTGGCCTGTATGCAGAAGTATTTCTTTGCAAGGTGGCTGTGAGTTAGAAAGATTGGTTCATGTTCTTTTCACCATGCACGTATTTGTCTCACTGTTAATCTCTGTGGCTTGCAGGTAAGTTGAAAGTTCTGCTTCAGTTTTATCTCTGTGAGACAATGTGAATGAAAATGTTAGCCTCTTAAAGAAGCTACCAAGGTTCCGCTTCTCTTTTTTGGCTGCTTGCTTCAGCTGCTTCTGGAGGTCCCACAGCTAAGCCAGACTGTGTGCTGGTCTCATCATGTTGAAGGGCCTCCACTTCAGACACAACTCTGTGTTTGACCTCTTCATACTTTCCCTCAAGAATGTAAGAACCTTTAAATTGTGGATCCATAAAATAAGCAATGGCCAGTTGTTGCTGGGTGGCAGAGTCATCAAACTTCTCTCTCAGATAATCAAGAATTTTGGTCTTAATTGATATAGTAAGCTCTATGTCCTCCACCTGGTGAGCCAAGATGCTGGTTTGAAAAAGGTGTAACACTGGCTTAACATAGGAGACTGTGACAAATGACTGAGCTGAGAGCACATCTGTAAATTCCAGGAGGGATTGGAGAACTTTATCAGTTGAGTCCAGAACATCAATGTCTTGCCAGGTAAGGACAAGAAGTCTGGTTTTCTGGTCAGATGAGAGAACTTGGGTGTTGCCCTGCTCTTGTTCCAACATCCCCTGGATCATTGCTGCCCTTGATCCCCATCTTGTAGGGGCTTCTGTTATGAGCTGACGGGAAGGCAGATTGAGCATTTTCTGTGTTGCTGTCAAATCCCTTATCTTTTCCCAGCTGAAGGAAAAACTTGCAACAATTGTCTTACATACACCAATGGCCCGTTCAATGTGGGGATCTCTCATGCTTCTCTCTAAAACCATACATAAATTACAGATCGATTTATTATTTACATTATTATTTACGTTAAAATATTTCTCATACACACACACATACACAAACCCATTACCAATTGCTAGATGCTGCTGGTGACAAAGCACTGTAGTCTCTTCCATTTGTTCAAATCAATGTCTTTAATCGCATTAGCAGTGTTGTCTGTGGTAATACACATCACTGAGACCCTGCACAATCTCTGGTATGGTCTTCTGGCACATAGACTGTCTGAAGACAGACGCACTTCATCTCCTAGCTCTCAATAAAATGGACCCCAAGGCCAGGTTTATATTTCATGCAACGCAAAGTGTGCGCCTGCAGGCACTACTGCTACGCAAGCAGTACACTGTTTATATTCGTGCATGTAATTACCAGAAACAGAAACACTGTTTACCAGGGGTAACCGGGGATCAAAATAACTAGTAAAAGATGATTCAGGCATGCTTACATGAAAACTACAGAATTAAACTGCTCATGTTGCATAAACACTTCACAAAGTGCACAGGCTGTCAGTTATAAAGTTATTATAGCTGGTTATAAAGTGTGCTGTTAAACCAGCTGCAGCTCGCGCTAGCACTTCTGACTGCAGCATGCTGTATGATACATAGCATTTATTCTTTTTTATGCAACTTTATATTTTTAAAGGTGTTTTCTGACAATACTTGCTTAAAGTGCTATACAAAATGACATGTTAGCACTAGGTAAAGTCAAAACTAATTTCCTCACACACCACAAATGTGCAACGGTGCTTTCCGCCATGTTTCTCTGTCTGAAGTTGCCTTGCTAACTCTGCCTACTTCTGCTGATGTCACAGGTTCCTGTTGCCAGATCAGCAGAGCAAAATCAGTATGGCATTGGCATCAGTGGAACTAGGTCCAGACTGGGAAAAGACACCAGCACAGTGGAAAAAAAAAAAAAAAAAGAGAAAATGAACACATCGTTTAGGATGCGCCCCAATCAACTGAAGTTACTCACTACAAACTGTGATTGGTGGAACCTATTAAATTGATATATCTCAATAGTTTTAACTTCAAACAATGCATTAAAAAATACTGTTCATATCGTGGCCCTCGATATATTACCCGGGCCTACATGGCAGGTGTCAAAAGATCAGTAATAAAAGAATATTTTAAGATACGTGATTGATTTTTTTTCCCTTCTTGGATTTCTGTTTAGAAATATGCTCCCCTTCACTTCTGTAAACACCAACATATAAACATATAAAGCATATGCAATTTATATGTTACAAGCTTCATATGTTGGTGTTTTATAAATTGAGTTATATGGTTACCCACAACAGTTTTAGTTGTCGAGCCAATTGTTGCTAAATAATTACATTCTTCAACCATCAATGAAAGCTAGATGCTATCAAAACACATACAACTATACCATCTTAGTGATTAATTGAATGATTTGCATAAAAAAAGTCGAACATTTTTTGATCCAGCATAGACCAATCAATCAATCCATCTATCTATCAAAAAAGGCTGGAAAGCGGGTGTGAATTGAGGGGTGGGTTGAGTTCTTCTTAGACTCAAATGTCACAAAACAGGCCATTTGCCTGAAATGACATTCCAGATTAGGACAAACCCCAGAGCAAACTTAAAGCAGAACAACACTTCTGAGTGTCTAAAGCTGGTTTCTAAAGTCCTAACAAATCGGTCCATCTTTCACTCATTTAAACTTTCCAAATGAAGGGTCAATATGTTCCCCCGGCATCCAAATGCTAATGCGCTTAAGGGTGCTTAAGCAGCTTTTCCCCGTGAATAGGCCAAAGAAAAAATTAAAAAAGGCAAGGCAAAGTTACTTTCGCTGTCACAAAGTCATTGTAGTCCCTCCCTGCTGAGACAACAATTCAAGAAAGTCATGATTATTTTTAAGCAAGAAAAGTTTTTGCTATTTGTTTGCATCAAACTGAAAGTTTCTCAGCAGTATACAAATTGACTGGTGCTAAGAATGGACATAACTTTTTGTGAGGCAGATTTAACCAGCAATCTTATTCAAATTAGCCTCCTGAATTACTGACTTTTTTTTACAAATGTTTGGCTTTACTTATTCTTTTCAAACCCCTCTGCTGTCAGTTTCACAAATCCAGAAATCAGCCAACCAGAAACCTCTTGGTACTTCAGATGCGACAACCTCTCTTATTGCACCTTATTTAAATAAAATACTATAGTTTTAAAGGAGGGGTGGCAAAGGTTCTTCTATTCATGTTAAAATTCATTCTATAATCCAGTAAATAAACCCAATGCCAAGGGTTTATCAATTTGTAGACGGCGGGACACAAGTAACTTGTCAGTTTTGATAGCCTCTCTTCCATGTAAATCCTTAATGCGTTTGTCATCGGTTCAAATGTTCTGGTCCATTGTAACAGCATCCGCTTCATATTTAATCCTCTTCATGATTTACAAGTTAAATTTCAGAAACCTATAATTAAATCCAGTTTCTAAGTAGTTTATGTATTAAAATATTCAGTTTTCTGCCAACTGGGTTTTCGCCTTTTTAAATGTAATGTAACCAGCTTTTCCCATTAGACTTTGTAAAATGGACATTCAGTGCAACCAAGGAATCACTGTTGTATTTAAATGTAAAGAACACTCTACTTATGAGTGAGTCAGCCATGAGTTTCTGCCATCTCTTCTCAAGTTCTATTGATATCTGCTGTTAAATCTTTGCTGTTATGAGCAATAATTCAATCTTAATTTTCATAAATGAGATTATAACACATTTTCTAAACATTCTGGAATAGTTAAATATTTATATTTACTCTCTGTATATGAGAGATATATAAAATATGTTTTTAGAAAGTGTATCTCACTGAAACCTACAATAATATAATAAATTAGTTCACAATTAATGTATACATGTATTTCATAAAACAAAGCAAAAAAAAAAATCTTAACTGCTGAGCTGTATTTGTTAATTTAATGTTACAAACTGTGAAAGCTCCAGTTATTAGAATTATTTCCATTAAATGTTTAGATAAAAATGGCATTCTTTTCGAACACATTCCATCATTTGTGCATTTTCTTAGATCACTTTCTTCTGGCCAGAGTTGCTGAAGCCTATCCCAGAAGCAACAGACATTAAGCATGAGTCATGTTCGACTGCAGTTAATACATGTTAAAGTGTTTTTCTTGAGCAAAACTATTATTGTTTAACACATATATTACACTATAGAATATCTGAAAATGTACAGCAATATCCATGCATTATCAAACCTGCTTCAGTCATTCAATTCAAGGCTGAGGGAGTCAACTGCCTATCCTGGCAGCACAAAGTGCCAGGTGGGAAACAACTCTGGAGAGAAAACCAGTCCACCACAAGGCACACATCCATACTCACTTACTGTATACTGGGGCCTATTTAGAGTCATCAGTTACCCTAACTTCAGCATCTATGGGAATGTGGGCAGACAACCTGAGTCCCTAGACAACAACCCAAGAAGACATGGATAGAACATGCAAATACTGACCATGACAGGCATGAGATTCAAACTTAGGAAGCTGGATCTGCATGGCAGCAGTACTAATCTCTGCACCACTGCTCCACCAAGGCAAAAATAAACACTCTGGATAAACAACACTAGTAAAATGCAAGATACACCTCATTACCTTCAAAAGCATCTGGTACATGCAGTAATCATTCTCTCAATAACTAAAGATATCAATTAAATGTGACCACATAAAGGATAACAGACCAAGCTAAAAGCCTAATGTAAAACAATGATGAGGGGAAATATACTGTAGAAATAAACCCAAAGCAATGATATTAATGTAGGAGCTACATCAATCACATTTTAGCTTATCATACTGATAACATTTATAAATCAAACTTCAGTTTCAAAAAATAAGCCAAGCATGAGTGTGAAAAATTATTGTACTACATACTCTTTTGATACACTGATACAGTCAAGGAAAAAAACACAGCACTGAGCATAAGAATTTACAATGTCCAATAAATGTATTAGTAATATTTTCTTTATTTTCATATTTAATCATTAACAGCATTATAAATGGGGTCAAAATATAGAAAGGTTGGTAAATTGATATTCCATTTATGAAGTAGGAGGTGATTTAATGTCTTTAGCATGGAATCAAAATTGAGATAATTGTCCATTTATTTGGAATGCATTAAGATGTTTTAAGGCTTTACAAGATAATTTGATATAGTTATGGAACAAATTTTAGATTGTGATACAATAATTAAAAGTGTTTTACATTTCTATTAACCTGATAATGAAAAGTCTGCTGGAACTTTAGTGTTAAATTTGCTCTTTATAACAATTAGAGATTGAGCTTTCAAAAATGTTAACTTTTCTGCAGTATAAGAGACAAAAATGTTTACAAAAATTTAGAAAAGGCAATTAAAAAGTTTTTAACCATTTCTATTTTAGATGCACTATAGACTGTGTACCTCTAATTTGACTCTATATATAGAGACCACAGATTTCACCAGTTAATGAAATGTGTAACTGCTAAAATCAGTGTTGTTATGTGATAATCATTATAAATACGGCTGCACGTACATTCTTTTGGAATTAGCAAAGAAAATAAAAACAAAAATGCAAAGAAAGAGTTTGTTTTCATTTAAAAAATTTGAAAAAGCCTTTAATGACAACTGTCAGACAAATTTCTATGCAGGTTTTAAATAACAAAGACTACTGGAGTGGTCCAGTGATCAAATGTGCTTAATCTGACAGACAGGCTAACACATTTGAGGTACATGACAAAAGTATGTTTCATTCACAGAGGAAACACCAGGGTACATGGGTTAGCCGTAAAAATACGAGGCTAAATAAGTGATGCTGTGGATGTGCTACAAAATAACTGATAATGAAGGGAGGAGAAGGTTAAGGAACAAACTCATTTTCATCATTTTGATTACTTACATTAAGAAAATAGAAAAGCAATTAGGAACTTTGAACTCTTATCACAGTGCACATTTATTTTTTTTAAAAGACTGGTAATGTTTTAAAGAATCTCCCCACTTTTTCTGAAGAAGTTTATAATAGTAGCACATACATTCTTCTTTCACATTCTATTCCACAAACACTGGACACTGAATGCATATGCAGCACTGTGGCTTGTATTTATACCATAAAAGGACCTGAAGACTCATATTACTGTCATCCCTACCAAAGCATGGATTCAATTTTTTTTTCACTTTTCATACTTTTCACAATTAAAATAACTTCAAATTACCAATAAAACTGGGCTCCTCATTATTGATCGCATGGATAGAATCAACTACTTTGAGTTGTCAAGAACTGTTTACAACAGATTATTTTATCTATATAAGGAAATTCAAATAATATATGCGTTTTGTTGCACTTATTTGTTCACCTCACTCCAGAAAATACGAATTTAAACAATGATTGAAAACAATCGATTAATTCCCTTTGAACACTTCTCTGTTGAATTTAAATCAAGTTAAATAAAGATAATTAACATGCAGTCATCACATTGCATTTTCAAAAATTAAAGTGAACAAAGAAAACAAACATTTCAGCTTATTTTTTCTGTGACAATATTATAACATTGCCCTTCCAAGAAATACACACTTTAGGAAAAACTTTAAAATGTTTCACAAACTACAGCTTTACTCCTTCTTCACTAATGCTACTGAGACGTGCATACAGTGGTTATTTTACCTAACAGTGACATTGAAGAAGAGGTCAATGCTCGGTTAGAGAAAGTGTAGATGAGACATGGAGGATTCTCCTTCCTGCACAAGGATAAGTGCTACTGCAGTTTAACCAAAACCCGATTATGGAAACTGTAGACATTCTTGATACAAGAGTGGATCGATCACTGGCACTGAACCAACAGTATGGTTATATTTTTTGGGAAGTCAGTTTTTCTTTTTAATGTGCATTCCCATATGTATTTGTAACCAACAACATCTTTTAATTATTTTTTAAAATTCTTTTAAGGTTTAGTTGAACAGACCTGAAACCAGTCAAAAGGTACATTTTAAAGACATTCAAGGACTCGGTAACCCTTTTAAAGATTCTTGACATAAATCTAATGCACTTTAAGTGTTGTTATTTCAGCCTAATCTGTTTTACACATAACTTATGGGAAACTTCTTTAAAACAAAGCTCCTCCTTTTTTAAAGTGCTATTCTTTCTCTAATATCTTCAGGTCCCATTAAATTCATTTGTCAAAGAAAGGATAATGGACAGACCACAAATCATCAAGCTGCAGTGGGGGTCTGACAAGAGAACTCTGTGTCACCACAGGAAAGCATTTGTATGCTTGCTGTCGAAGAGTGGTACCCCTTTTTTTAACTCATCGGCAGCACCATTCTTCTGAGTCCAGGAGGACAAATTGCCCAATGTGGTTCTTTTTCAGAAGCAGTGCAGCGCGCAAAGAATTGGGACTGAGCAGAAACACAAGGAACAGGGCCATAAAAATTCATCACTTTGGCCTTCTGACCTCTCTCTGCTGGGTCTTTTGACACACCCCTGTCTCATAGAGAGGGAGAGGGAGAAGGAGGGAGGAAAGGAGGCTGGCTAGTGCCAGCAACAGCAAATGAACAGTCAAGCTCTACAAAATTACTGACACAAAAAAAATATCTAAGCTCCAGGAAAGGCCCACCAGATGCTTCATTGTCTCTGACTTATTCTCTCTAAAGATGTGGTTTCACAAAAAAGAAGGGCTTCCCCACGTAGCATATTGAGTGGAATAAGTGGAGTTATTGTTTCAGGCCAGATCTGTCACATTACTGACTTTGGTACAAAGGAAGGCTAATGAAAGATTTAATCCTGACATTTTTCCTTTAAGTCAGCAGCTTAAAACCAATCATGACAGATGTCTGCAAGACTGTTTAACATGCAAGATGCTTAAACTCTCTCAGAGCAATAAAATGCTTATTTATTTCCATTTACCAAATGGTATGCATCTGAATCCTAAAGGTACCAGCTCTGATTTACTTCAGCAATTCTTTGCAAACTTTCACTTACCTTCACCTATATTCATCTCACTGGCAAAATAATAAACACTTAGCAATTATCTATTCAACTTTAAATGATCTGTGCCGTAAACTACTTAAGAGTCTAGAATTCAAACAGCTAATACATTTGGAAACTTTGACACCAGACTGGAGGATATTTACTCCTGGCAGTGATTCAGAGAATTATTAAAACGTAAAGCTTAAGTATATACCTTTTGAACGATTAACCGTATCATGAATCATCAAATATACAAACACTGGACCTCCAGAGACAGAGTTTAGCACCAACATTAAATACATACAGTATTTCCACAGTGCTGAGGTCTGAGCGGCACTAAGCAACCATTTTGTGGGTGGGCTTTGTGATACATTTTACCAATTTTTCATGCCCATCCCTCTAAATGTGACCCTGCACCACAGCTTTTATACCCTTGACAACTTCACGCAGAAAAACATGCAGCCCCTCTGATAGCATGAAATCGGGAACAATGGACTGGCTGGAAGAAAAGGGGAGTGCTGAAGCACGATACAGCCTGAGACCCGCCTGGTTCCAGCCAGAAACAGATGTTAGTTAAACCCTAACTTTGAGCAAGTTGAAAGGAAAGCCTTGTAAGAGAAATGGGCCTTAAACACATTGTTTGAGCTGGTATTTAAAACAAAAAAGAAAAGGATTTGGCAATATGGCTGTTACAGATAAATCATTCAGGAAACAGGCAATTTGAGGACACTAATTTCAATTCTACAACAATTAGATTTTTATTAGTACTACTCATTTATCAAAAAATTGACTACCAGTCAGAACAGAAATGACATAGCCTTTTTTTAAACTAAGAGGGCAGTGACTTCCTAAGTGCCTCTAAAACATTGCATTTAAAAGCAGGTCACATTTTTACAAGGCAGAGTGATCCTATTTTACAAAATAAATTTGAATCTGAAAACAAAAGAAAAGGGGCAATCACCTCTTCACTCTTAAAATACATCAAATATGATGTTAGCACAATAATTGCTTTTTAACTTCAACATTTGCATGAAATGTAAACATTTACTAACAAAAAAGGCCGTGGACATAAACTCTCATCAAAGTACACATTTTGTTTTCCTGTGTGTGAAAAGTGACATTAGTAGGCAATGCCTAATCTTACTAACATTGACTCCTTTGGCATAGATGGGCTTGTGTCATTGAGAAATCCACCTCCTTAGCTTTACAACGGTCCTACAATGGGCTAGCCTGCCAATTAGGTTTCTGTCTTACATGGGCACAGCTCATGAGACTCTTTACTTGATACGCCTTTTCACTGTTTTGTTCTGCATTACATTTGTATGACATTAGAGAGGTGTAGCTGTTCCAAGGATATTAAGCTGATAAAGCTACTCAAGAAGCTAACATGAAACTGAATACAAACTAGTGTATAGACATACAAAACAGCGAATTCTAATGTCTTCAGATAATTTCACAGATGGTACAGGGCCAATGTGGTGCAAAAAGGGAGGCCAGGTGTTTATGGGATAAATTTTGAATATATCTACATTTATTTTTAAAATAAAAAATACTAAAAACCACCAGAGGATTAGGAGAATTAATTTAATTTTTAACTATCCCTGCATTAACCCCCAAAACATGCGCCTGCTGCTACATCTTCAGGATCACTCACAGCAATTAATGTGTTCACTGACCATAAAGGTGAAGGAATGCACATGGGATATTTCTGTCACTTCCACAGAAGATAAATGTTCAACTGCTAAAGACAGTAATATATCTATGAATTCATTCATTCATTTATTATCTGAACTTGCTGAATGTCATTTGAGGCCAAAGACAATCTCATCAGGTTCAGGCTGGTCCTCCATTGGGTACATGATCAAACACAAACACTTCTAAGGTGGTTCTTTATAGTTGTTCAAGAAGTGCATCATGTGGCTTATCAGCTATTATATCCAACATAAATAATATTGCCTAAAGGCACAAAAAAATAAAAAAAAATTAAAAAAAGATTATTCATCATTAAAAAATTAAATCTACAACTACACTGATTGGCTCCTTTAATCATAATATGCCATTAATCATTATTTACTATCAACTTGAACAACTTTAGTTTAATTACAGCATACTCCAGACTGATGGAACTTGTTTTGTCAAAAAAAACATTCAAACATAATACAACTGTTAAGAAACACTAATTACATTTTTATTCTTTCACGGTAAAATTATGTCTTGTGTCAAAACAGATGACCAAAATAAAGCAAAATATATTTCAATGAAAATTATGCTTAAGTGAAATATTAGTAAATTGAGAGCACATTTATTCTAAAATGACAAAAAGGGTCAATTCAACACAAACTACTATAAGCTGTTTTGATCACTTTATCTTTATTTTGAGGTTTGCCGTGCCTGACATTCAGATATGACCATTTATTGTAGAGAGCTGCAAGTATTGTGGCACTTTCCCCAAACTTTAAATAACAGTGTCAGTAGCTAAAGTGAAAGGTAATTTTCTAAAAAACGCCAGCTAAACATCATGTAAGAATTGGAATCTATCAGACAATCATCAGAAGTAGTTCACATGAATCAAACAAAAACATTTGCTTCCTACAATGGATGACAAGAATGAAAGTGAACAACATGCTTAAATAAATAATCAATAGAAATTAATATCACTTTGACATGTATTTGTGATAAAGTAAATCACAAGAGCATCTTTAATTTCAAATGTCTGAATGAACACACTACATCCCTCCAATGAATGTCACTATTTGGTACTTGAAATTCATTAATGTGAAGTAGGCAAGATGAAACCTTTAACTGCGTGGTACAAGAATGACCAAGCTACATATCACTTTACAACTCACCTGCTGATAGTGATAAAAACTGAGTGAACATCCATCCAGTTTCCAACCCGCTGAATCCGAACACAGGGTCACGGGGGTCTGCTGGAGCCAATCCCAGCCAACACAGGGCACAAGGCAGGAACCAATCCCGGGCAGGGTGCCGACCCACCGCAGGACACACCCACACACCAAGCACACACTAGGGCCAATTTAGAATCGCCAATCCACCCAACCTGCATGTCTTTGGACTGTGGGAGGAAACCCACGCAGACACGGGGAGAACGTGCAAACTCCACGCAGGGAGGACCCGGGAAGCGAACCCAGGTCCCCAGATCTCCCAACTGCGAGGCAGCAGCGCTACCCACTGCGCCACCGTGCCGCCCACTGAGTGAACAGAAGGCAAAAAATTGCATCAACTAAAGATAATTCATTAATGCTAATCATTTAATACTATAGTTTCATATGAAAAAGTTAATGAATAAAAATTATTCACTTTGATTAACTAAATCAAATTAACATATTCATTAAGACCATGCAAATTACCCATTACAACTGAAATTCTCCCATCTAAAAACACAGATGCTAAATGGGATCTAATTAAAGTCTATAACATTTAAATGCAGACAATACCCCAGAACACCACCCTGGATAATGCCTTTATCCCAGACAACAAGAATTCTGCATTGACCTTGGAAGTATGGAAAGTGGACTCTGATTGCCTCTGATTATCTTAATGGCTTTGTAAAATGAAGGAACAGTAAATTTTATCTGATGTTTTGGATAACCTGAATATTTCCTTCCACTTTAGGAGCAAAACCTAAAATACATATTTTTGAGCTATCTGAGTAAAACTAAAGTACTCAAAGAAAATAACTCAGACTAAAGCGTATGTCCCCCCCCCTCTACCAGGCATTGGTATTAATAGCAAGTGACTTCTGCAAAGACTGTCAACACACAGCATACTTGCATGTACATTTAAAATCTTCAAATATTGACAAAATAATTTAAGGGATTTCACCAAATTTAACATTTAAAATATGACCTCAGGATTTTGATTTATTTAAGGATGAAAACTAATTTTGGCCAAGTTAGATTCTTAAACACTCATTCCAATTTAGCTAAAGTAAATTAAGTGGTCTCATGTCCTAAACAATTACAAAGACAGGCAGCTAATCAATGACAGACAGACAGACAGACAGACAGACAGACAGACAGACAGACAGACAGACAGATAGATAGATAGATAGATAGATAGATAGATAGATAGATAGATAGATAGATAGATAGATAGATAGATAGATAGATAGATAGAACCACACATACAATGGTGTGACTTGGCAGTCACAGTGAGGCATTATGCAGACATATTGCTGTTGGTATAAAGATGCCCCAGTAGCGTTTAATGACACACTTCTGCTGAATAATTCGTTGGCTGAAAGTACGTGTGTGTTAGTGTGTTACAGAGGGGATATGCAGCATTGTTCACAATGGCACTAAGTTTTGAGCATACCCTTTTAATTAGTTTGTTAATTCAGTGGGCCTCTATCAAATTGATGTTACAGGCCCAGCACACCAAAGTACAAAAAAATCGCAAAGGCTATTGCAGAATTACAGAAGATGTGAAAGATGTCACTTCTCACATTAAAGGAATGCATGTCCTAAGAAAAAAGAGCCTTTTTGCCCTTCCTTATATAGTTCTTCTTTGTTACAAGAACAGTCCAACCTGTCATGAATGTGGAATCCCAAGTACTTGTAGAAGTGCACCACCTGAATAGTGATCAGACATTGAGGCTTTTTGGTGCAGTAAAAGTAAATAACCATTTCCTTGGTTTTGCTGATGTTGAGTTGTAGACAGTTCTTTCTACACCAAGAAACAAACTTCTCCACCTGACTCCTATACTCTGTCTCATCCCTCTTATCAATATAAACCATAAGTGTAGAATCATCTGAGAATTTCTGCAAGTGACATGACCTGGTATTACATTTATAGTCTAAGGTGCATATTGAGAAGAAATAAAAGGACAGGACTGTTCCTTGTGGTGCTTAAGTGTTGCTCATATCCATATCAGAGACACAATTCTTGAGTCTCAGAAACTGCGGCCTGCAAGACAGATAGTCCATTATGCAGGACACCGTAGGATCATCCACTTGCATATTGTGTGCTTACATCTTAACAGAGATTACTGGATGTTATTGAAGTGATGGATAAATCAAAGAACATAATCCCCACAGTGCTGCCAGCTTTATCCAGGTGAGAATAAGTATTGTGAAGCAGAAAGATAATTTATATAATTAATTATAGTACCGTAGATATTCAAAACGATGGATTAATGAAAAACACAACTGCCAGGTTTTCCTAAAAGACTAGATTTAAAAAGGATTAAACAAGACACTAAAGGATCCTAATAACTATAGTGTATAATAAATGTGAATGACAATGAAAGTCTTGAGACTATAGCCCTAAAGTTATGAAAATAATAATCAGCTAAATTTGTTTATCTGTATTAGTTAGGTTACCTCATATACAGTAGATTGACAAATTAAAAAGGTAAACAGTCACACATATTGGAAGACAGATTTGAAGTTAGCAGCAATTTTCTTTCCTGGTAGACATTTGTATAACTAAAATACCTTGCACTATAAAGCAGAAAAATGTTAAGAGGAAACAGAATGAAGATATAAACCAGAATGCAATTCTTCTCATAAAGTGTCATAGGAATGTGGAAAAACTAACAAGACATGTAGACACAGAGGATACTCTGATTGGTTTTCAAATACTTACTGTATGAATTATACGGGCAACACATATATTAGCTAACCAGTCTTTAGATTTTCTAAATGGTCTCTTAACATATGTAGATTTTCTATGATTTTATGTTGTCAATACTTTGTTACACTTTAATTATATTGTATCTCACTTGGATTATTACAACTACCTTCACTATGGTGTCCCTGCAGTTCCATTATTTCACATATTATGACCACCTATCCCCTGATCTGACTAGTCAGTGATGGTGCATGTCTGCTTTAGAAACTTCTTCAATACTGTGTTTCTCAACAGTGCAGTCTTGAAATCATACTTTCTGCATCTAGGCTGTTTCTTATATATACATTTATGTGGTAACTGAGACAAGAAGCACCAGTATTCAAATACCTAACTGTATTTATTACATAAGAAGACTTCTTTTGTGAATACAAGTGAGGATCTTGCAATCTCAGCATTGTTATCTGAAATAAAGACAGCTCCTTCACATTTAAAAGAGAAATTTTCAGCTTAAATGCCCTGTGCTTTCTTAATCAACCATGTAACTGATTTTGCTCACTTGAAGGAGAAGTTTGGTATTTTTAAAATCAAAATTATTTCTTCACAAACATGTTACATATGCATTTGTCAAGAGAATTTGTGTTGTAAAGTTAAGTGATCTCTATAAAATTAAAAAAAAATGTCTTGCCCTGTCTGGCACTTTACAATGGATAGTATGAGGGGCAGAGGGAAAGCTTAAAAACTTACTAAAATAAGTTGATCTTTCTGAAGGATTTATGTGACAAGAAAAGGTATCTGGAAATAACCATTTTATAACAAATTCCTGTTACTATTCTGGTGGTAATAATAAGTTTTTTATTCTTTTGTGTGTAATTCTTATATAAATATTTAAGTAAATAAAAATAAAAATCAACCATGTGGCACAAACGGTTTACTATTATTTGGTCTTTTGGGAGGAAACCACCCTACTGAGGGCGGGTGAAAGGTTGTTGAACAGGAAGACTAAGTGCAACACAGCAGCACAGTGGTTAGTGTTGATGCTTCACAGATCTAGTGTCCTGTGTTCAGATCCCACACCCAGTTGTTCATGTTGAGTCTACACCTTCTCATTATGTCTGTATTGGTTTTCCTCCTACGTCGCAAAAGTTGGGCAGATTTTGTTAAATGGTGATAATACATTTCCTCTTTGAATAGGACCTATGATGTGGCGGGTTTACGGCTGGTTCCTACCTTGCCCTCAGCACTGCTAAAATAGTCTACAGCACTTGACTTACCTGAACTGGACTAAATTTGGATTTAAGACAGAGATGAGACAATGCAACATTTAACGTACATAACTGTAAATTTTGAGCAACCTAAATGGCTTCAATATAAAAAACGCTGAATATGTGTTTGTCCAGTATGCAAATCAACATCATTAAACCCACCTCAGCCAAACTTTGCACAAACTGCTCATCTATACAGAGAAAGATTGTTAAGATATGTTTTGTTCCAACATTGTTGTCTTTGTGGAACTTTATTTAGTGATGTGTCCCTTATAGACACACAGAGAAGGATGATCCTATTGCTGTTTTGAAACTAAGAGCAATGCAACTCAAGGAGGAGACACACTCAGTAGGATGCTGCAGAAGACATTTAAAGCATTTACACAAATAATACAAACAAGCATCCACTGGGTTTGCATGCACCCTATGGTAATTTAGTTACACAACCCTAAAGATACAGCAATATCTGTGATTAATTTTCTAAAAAAGACCAATGCAATTAATCAGTTAATGCATTTCATAGTTGAGTCAGGATTACATAATTTAAACAAACTGCATGGAACAACCAGCCAAACTTTTAATTCAGAGGTTTCCCAAACCCATTAGTCCATTTTGCTTTTATCATGTTCTTTTCACATTTACACACCCACCCCATATCAATATTATACCCATATTATGTATTCAGATGCTCACTTTCCATGCCTTTGATTTGTGTGAGGGCATTAATGCTATTGCGGATATGGATCTACTTATTGATAAGTGACCTGCTCCAAGATGGCAAATTCTGCAAAGACCTCTGATAGATAGTTTTCGTCTTTTAAATCCATCTGCTAGTGAATGGTCTTTCTTATCTTTATGCCACAAATCCCAGTCACTGATTAATCTTTTATTTATTTTTCCCACTTTGGTCCAACTTGTCCTAGATATCTGTCACCTGTCCTCCTCAACATCTGATCATAAGAGTTTTTATCTTAAATTTCGTCACCATGATTTACAACCACACACCTGTAATAGAGATTCAATACATCACTCTTAAACAATAAACAATTCTGTGATCAATTAGCTGCTAAATAAAAGATATTTTTGAGATAATTAGTGGCTCAGTGGTGGACCCAGTTATCCTGTGGGAGGCTACCAAGGGCTGCACTTGTGACTTTTCAACATCTTGGTCTTTGCATTCTATGAACTGAAAATAAACTGATACATTAAAACGGTAATTCTTTGCTTTCTGAGCTGGAGAGGACTGACCCGCACTTACTACTTTAAATAAAAAACCTGAAATGAAAATTTCAAGTGTTAGGGCTGAGCTAAATACACTCATCTTGCAATGGGCAGAATTTCAGGTCCATTAAACTAGGGAATGGTATTAGTCATTTGCTACTATCTCTTCTATAAGGATTGAGTTTGGTACATCACTAATGACCCCAAGCAAATAAATTAAAAAGTTTTTCAACCACTACTTTAATTTATTCTTTGAGGTGTCTAATTTTGCTCAGAGGAGATAACATCACACTTGGGTGTTCCTGTCATTCTGGAGGAGCTAAAGGAAGGTCTGAGCACTATGAATAAAGGCCAAACTCCAGACTTTGATGGCATTCCACCAGAGTTAGCTTTGGCCTTTTGAATGCAGCCATTTCCTCACAGTACTTAAATCCAAGAGTTAACACTGCAGTCATCACTCTGCTCCTATTCATATGAGACATTACCTTTACACAACTCGGATATCAAAATCCTAGCATGCAGACTTTAATGTTACCCATAAACTGATTCACCCCAATCAAACTGGTTTTATCTGCTTCCGCTCTGCTTCAGATACTGTTTGAAGATTCCATTATTGAAAAGATACAGTGCCTACTTTTCTTTTACTGCAGCTTTATCATCCATGGAGTCTGAAAAGGCATCTGATCAGTTATACTGGGCATTTCATTGGCTCGCCCTGGGGAAAATGGGATTTACTAACTAATTTGTGGGCATAATTAAAACATTATATCCCACTGCTTTTTTTGTTCTTCTCACAAACTAAAACATCATCTCCTTTCATTATTAAGAAGGAATCCTCTATCCTCTCATCCCTTTTCTCTTCAATTTATCATTAGAGCCAATGGCTGAGGCTATCAGCACATCAGAATTAATTACTCCTATTTTATTACATAATATTCAGAATGTGACTTTATGCCAATAAAAGCCTTCTACATCTAGGGAATTCTCATACGAATCTCTCACAAATTTTAAATCTTTTAAAATCACGTCAAGGGATAAAATTAATTTGTTCGCGTCCTCCTTACTATCACCTATATTCTCTTCCCATTCTGCTACTTACCCTACATCTACCCCATTGCACACAACTTTAAAGTGTTTGGACTTTGACTATCCTCCTCTGTCCATGAAATTTCTATGTCAAACTTTCAGGACGTCTTTGTGGATGTTAGATCTTCATTCAGACATGGGCAAACATTTTTTTCGTTCTGGCTTGCCACTGCAAATGTAACTTCCAGGCTCAGAGATCAGAGGTTCATTCTCTGGTCTCCAATTTTACTTGGAACAACAGGAGACTCAGAGCGAAAAATACTGTTTTACTCCAGGATAGATGTGATTCAAGATTTCACTGTCAGATTTAGAATTGTACTACTGAACTTACATGTCTAGTGTGTAATTAGGGAGGCCCTTCAATCCTTCCAGCTTATTTTTCTATCAAGTTGGCAAATGTACTGCTCTACAAATAAAATAAAATTATATGCACCAATTTAAATCTTAGAGCCTCCATCCTGCCCAGGTCCCATTATTACATATGTTAAATTCATTTAGTGTAAAACTGAAAGGAAGTTAGGTGACATACTCAAATGGCATATGCACTTACCCACCTTAATAATCATGTGTTGCTATTATGTGATCACCCACATTTCTTGCCTGCTTAGATAAAGTGTGTTATCAGTGCACTGGAAGATCTGTTCAGTGATTCTGGCCTCAAACCATTTCAAAATCTACAGTCTTGTTTTGCTGTTCCATCTTCCACCTCTTTCACCTGTCTACAACTTTTCTTGACACTTAAGACCTATGGTGTATCCCTTATAATACTTTTATTAAATCCTTTTTCCTCTCCTGCCAGCTGCTTTTCTCCTTTCAGGAAGCCTGTCTCAATTCTTTGCTCTCTATTATGTAAAGCTTCTCTCAATGGTGTCAGGATTTCCTTTTTGCTGAGAGACAATTTTCAAAAATATCAAATGTCCATCAAAAACCTATATCCATCATTTCACTTAATTTAAATTTGTTCATAAGTTATATTTTACCACTCATAAGCTACATTTAATGTGCCTCAGCCCAGATCCCCCTCTGTTACTTTTGCCCCTATGATGCCCCAGGGATCTGTATGCAAATGTATTGCTTTTGTTCTTCTGTTTTGGCTTTCTGGTATCTAATCATCTTCTCACTCTCTTCAAAGATTCCTCTCTTGCCACATATTCTTGTATTCCTACACCTTTCAGGCCTTGTTCAGTTGGTGTACCAGTATAAATTCTTATGTCTGGCACTGTAACTGTTAAAGCTTCTGCATGCTTCTAGGTGGAAGACCCCTGAATCAAATTACAATGACAAACTGGCAGTGTACCTTTTACAGCCTGATTCAAGTTAATGGAACATCCTGTGACTCCATTCACAACTGGGATTCTATCTCTTCCAAAGTTAACACTTTTATATGCAGAGGCTTGTGATATTGTCACTTCCTTTGCCAAGTGTGGTGGTCTGGTCAGTTGGCACTGCTGCAGTTATCGGTGGTATGGCACTAGACGCGGGATGGATTGAGAGGGCGCTTTGTAGGTTTATTTCACAAAATGACTGCTTCTCACTTTGACATATTGAATTCTTTTTTACCTAGTGAAATAAAAAAAAAATACTACAACAAATGTATATTTTCAAAGCTGGCTTAAACAGTTTACAAAGCATAATATAAAAAAAAATTAAAATTGCTTAAACATTTGTAAGCTAATCCTGTCCTTATTAACAAGCTGCAGCAGCCCGTCTCAAATTACAAACATGAGTGGCTTGTCAATAAACATCCCACTTGTTGACTAGCATGAAAATTCAGTACATTCACTCAGTCAGTTAATCCATCTCTCCTTCTAAAAAGGTACAGACGCACAACATGCAGATTGAAACATATTACAAGTAAATTAGGGAAGATGAACTGAACACAAACTCAAAATGCAATGGATAAATCACAAGGAAATAAATTTATTGCTTAAGACAGAAACATCAAATTTAGACAAGGTGAGACAGAGGTTGGTGTAAGACTTTGCACCCTAATGATTCTATTCTGATTTTCACAGCTACCCCTAATCCCAATAATAAAGTGGATGGAGGGATGTAGGATTCAGGAAATCCGGCTGGTGGTCATACCCAAATGTAAATTATGTAACTTAAACAAGAAACACCGACCCTTACACATGCACTAGACTGTACAAGATTTAGAGACATTTCTTGTATGAAATGCCACAAGAAACAAACACAGTGCATCTTTTTCAGCTGAAAATTATAAAAATTACAATTAGTTAAAAAATATATAATATAAAATAAGTGTATTTTTTGCTGCATTCTTCAGTGATGACAAACTCTGTTTCTTATATCTAAAGTAATAACAATTGGAAACAAAAGTAAAAAAAAAAAAAAAACATGCATGACAGAAAACAAAAGCTGTGTAAAAATAATGTCTTTTTCCAGTATAAATACAATGTAAAGAAAAATTATATTACAATGGGAGCTCTTTAACATTTGTTTCTTTAAAACAGTTTTGTTTATCTTGAGAAGCCTCTTCAGGAAGTAACACATTAGTAAAAGTGTGCCACTGAAAAACAGTGGAAACAAGAGAAACAGACTTAAACACATATACACAGACTATGATGGAATAAAACAAGATTGCCCTCCTATCCAAATGGCCACCGTTTTAATCAGTGTCACCTCTGTGATGAATGGCAGGTGTGGCAAAACTGAGCACCAGGCTGGGATGTGCACTGAAGACTGTCCCTGGCACTGTCGTCACTCTCTGTCACATCATTGCCATCTGAGTATCTCCAGCTGCCAGTTGCCACCATCCCAGACACAAGCACAATAACAAAAGAATAGTTAAGGGCTAGCTCCAACATGGAGTTATTAGTTACATAATCATGCCCAAAGCCTGTGTGCCAAAATAAAACTCTTAAATGCATCTACATATGCGAGTGTTTTATATACAATGCAACATTCTTGTTAAATCTGATTACTGTCTTATTTTCTTATTGTTCTGCCCACTAAACAGCATCTCCTCTCTCTGTACTATTAATTTACATCTCATACAAAAGGCACGCTTACTAATGCCCACTGGGAATAGTATCTCTTTTATTCCTGCACTGTGTCATCCTTCATATAATGAAGCTTTATAAGGCCAGCCGTGCTGATAAACTTTAATCTTTTCTGAGTGTGCAAATTAAAACTTGGTTTATGGCCACATGCTGCCTCGATTCTCTAGGGGGGCTAAAGCGTGTGCCTGTCCCCCCCAACCCAGCCTGAAAACAATGTGCTCAGCTGTTCTCCTTCCAGCCCACTCCCAGCCTGTGGAGTGATGGAAGCAAAAACAATTGCATCATTTAATTTACTGTTGCAACACTGATATGGCTCATTGGTCCCTCGTTGTTTTGAAGATGGATTTAATTAACCTCCAATGAATCTTTGCCCGAAAGCTTGCATCCAGCAGGGCAGGAATTACTGGTGTCAAAAATCCCAGCAAACTGAGAGGTAATCAGTGATACCCTGATGGCTAAACAGAACAGTTCTAAAATTAATTAGCTTAACTAATGTACTTTATACTTAATTAAACAACAATGGTTTGATTATCATTGCAAGAGATAGCACTCACAAAATGGGTTGAACAGCACAATTATTGTAGCAATTATTATTCTTCTAAAAGGGGGCATAAAAATTTACTGCACTTAATTTGACAGTAGTCACAGTGAAAGTGAACAAACCAAAATGCTTATTTAGAATACAATTGTTAATTATGTCATTGAAACAAATGGCACAATGAAAAACACAGCTTCACTGAGGCTCACATCTTAAATTGGGTCAGTGACAAGCTCAACTTTCCATGCACCCTATCATCAGATTGTGAAAATTCATTAAAGAATGAGAAAACATCATGAAAGCATCACATGCAAAGAACCCAAGCAAAGATGGGATGCCCGTTCAATACAGAGTATTAACACAAACTCACTTTTAATCAGGGTAACTTAAGGTTATTGATTAATTTAACATGGTCATCCTTGTGGACATGGGTGATAGCACACAATATGTGGCCATTCTAGAAACCAAACCTTGACCCCATGAAGCTATCCACTGTGTCACCACAGCACAATCCAAGGTTATATTAATCTTCACATGAAATTGAGTGTAAAAATATTTTTTTGTGAAAAGCCCCTCGGATTTAAGTTACAGCAAATGGTACTGCCCCCCCAAATATCTTCACATGCTACACAATGAGAGATTCAAAGCACTAAGCAGAGATCATCAGATTGCTTTACTGCATGGTAAGTCACATGATCTTAGTGGATGAAGTAATCTGCTGTAAAGTAATGATGAACTGAAATTGAAACAGGCACAAGTTGTATCAAGTGTACAGTAGTTCATGTCAGCAATTACCCTTTACAGTGGCCTCAATCATTCCTTAGATTGGACTATACTGCATGACTTAACCATTTTAGAGAAGTATGTTAAATTTCATAGGTCAAAACAGAACACAGTAGAAAAATGCTGTTTTTTTTATATATACTGTATATATATATATATATATATAAAATATATTTAAATATAAATATATTATATATTTAAATATATATACATATTTAAATATATATATATTATATATAAAAGGTAAGGATTTGACATTCAATCAGAAACCGTTCAGAGTATGTTTCACTTTTTTACTGGTCTATTAAATGAAACCTACTAATCTTTATACAAGAAAAACATGGCAGAATTCAAAAATCCGAGTGTATAATAACACAACATATTATATAATAATACAGTTATTAAATTACTACCTCATATGGACATGATTAGATTCAGATTTAAAACTTGGTAGAAAAACTTTGGTCTTTAAATTAAATGAAAAGAATTTTGAACAGGCTACAATAACACACTATATTACATAAATATTATGTTGCATTATATTTGTGCTATGTTTGATTAGATTTTCATTAATTAATTCTCAATTACTTGGAACAGGTTTCCAGGTTGACAAGGGTTTGTCAGGGGGAAAATTGAGCCTTTTTAAAATTTTTGTTTTATTTTTTATTATTTACCTATTTGGCTGACACCTTTAGCCAAGGTGATGTACAACATCTGAGATACAATTGGTTATGTTTCTTTTGTTTTTCCAACTGGAGCACAGGCAGGTGAAGTGGCTTGTCCATGGTCACAAAGTATTCTTAGTGGGATCTGAATCCACAACCTCAGGGTCTGAAGTCCAAAGCCTTAACCACTACACCACATTGCCACACTGTTTAGAAGTTTGGAATAAAGGGTTTCTCTGATCTTAATTAATTTTTTTTAAAGTTTGGAATATCAAAGAGTCTTTCTGTATAATTATCACTGCTGTTTATGGTACTCGGGCTTATGCTGATATTTTATTGTTATATACTTTATTTTTACCACAAAGCCTTTTCATTTGAGCACTACCATTTTAAGTTATACTTGCCATCAAGTAATGTGCAGTTACTACGGATGTGGTCTGTGAGAATTGCAATGTGTGATATCACCAAAACAATGCTCTAAATGCCAACAAATCCATTGTGGTGACGTACAGAGCCAAAATTATCAAAAATTGTGTTACTGTCCAAATACTTATGGACCTAAATGTAACATTACAGATCTTAGCAAATTCTATTCTTGACTTCCAGTTTGGGTTACAGTTTTGGTTTTGACAAAAGATTTCTTGCCCTTCATGGTTTTGACCCCCTCCATATTTACAGTTTAGAGTTTTATCTCCTAATCTTTACTTTTACTTTTGGGCAGCTCAGTTTCTTCTCTTGCAATACATGAAAAAATACAGATTACAGACATTAAAGACTTGCTGCCTTACAAAAGTAAACAGTATGATTGAAGTCCTCAGCTACCCAGCACAGCTGTTTTTCATTCAACCTTCTAGGAAAGAGTACAGGACCATTGCCACTTACACCAATATATTCAGAGAGTTATAGAGTGTTCTAACAGAAAAAACATAAGAAGAACTATTGTAATATAATCAGTAATACATAATATAAAAACAAGTCAAGTCAAGTTGGGGAGCATGCACTAGTACAGTACGTTGCCGCACCTACTACACAACGAAACAACTCTGGATCCTGGATTGCAACCCCCCAGGCAGACACGCGGTCCAGTCCCACCCTCCGGAAATGACCCTCTATCTGCCGCAGCCAGGTGTTACGTGGGCAACCCCTTGGTCTGGTCCAGCCACTAGGGTCCCCAACAATGAGGATCTTTCTTATGAGCCAGATCACCCTTGGGGAAACATGCCACATGACCGTAGTGCCGTAACTAACGGTCCCTCACAATGCAGGTAATGTGCCTCATTCGGGACTCCATGAGCAACCGCTCATTCGAGACAAAGTCAAACTAACGGTACCCAAGGATTTTCTGGAGAGACACAGTACCAAAGGAGTCCAGTCGTTGTCTCAGGTCCCTGGATAGCGTCCATGTCTCACAACCATATAGCAAGATAGGAAGCACCAGGACTCTAAAGACTTGGACCTTCATCCTTTTGCATAGATACACATACCACATGAGCGCCACATACCGCTTTCCACTGAACTCATGACCCCCCATGCTCTTCCAATTCATCTACTGACTTCATAGGAAGAGTCACCAGAGACTGTCACTGCCAAGGTAAGTAAACCTCTCAACAAGCTCAACACTTTCTCCGCAAACAGACACACTGCTGATGGCTGTGCCCAAGAGGTCATTAAAAGCCTGGATCTTGGTTTTTATTCAGGACACTCGCAAGCCCAGACACTCAGACTCCTCACTCAGTCTCTCGAGCAACCCGATCAGAGTCTCCATTGACTCCGCGAAGATCACAGCATCGTCAGCAAAGTCAAGATCCGTGAATCTTTCTTCACCAACAGATCCCCCACAGCCACTGGACCCCACGACCTTGCCCAACACCCAGTCCATACAAGCATTGAACAGAGTAGGAGCAAGAACACACCCCTGACGAACCCCAGAATCAACTGGAAAAAACGCAGAGGTCCTGCCTCCACTCTGCACAGCACTCACAGTACCAGTGTTCTGGCCGGCCATGATATCCAACAACCTCGATGGGATCCTGCGAACCCTCAGGATGTCCCACAGGGCAGCTCGATCAACTGAAACTCTGCCGATATTCGTGTTTGCGCTCCATGAGAACCCTCAGTGCCAGGATGCGGTCAATGGTAGACTTCTTAGGCGTAAAAACCAGACTGTTCCGGTCGCTGGTAGATGAGCAAGTAATCACGGATCCTATTGAGGACGACCCTAGCAAGGACCTTACCCGACACCAAGAGCAGTGTTATCCCCCTGTAGCTGCTGCAATCCAGGCGATCACCCTTCCTTTTCCAGATAGGGACGACAAGTCCCGTTTTCCAGTCAGTTGGGATGATGCCAGTCTCCCAAATAGAAGCAAAGATTGCTTACAATGCCAGGAGGACAGCCTTACCAAAAACAACAATAAAAAAACAACAACTTGTAATTACATATCATATATTCTGTAATTGTTATATTAAGACGGGTGTTTAATAATTTACTGATGGTCAAACTCACATAAGTACTATTCAACGTAGTCCCCCTTGACTTTAACACACTTGGCTCACTTTGTCTCCAGTGATGTAATCCCATCAGAATAGATGGATTCATCGGGGTACTCCACCCAACCCATTAAAACCAAATTTCTTCAGGTTTTGGAAGTGACTTGAGGACAAGTCTGGATTGTACTATGGATGGTTAAGCTCTATGATGCTACATTCCTCAATAACAGCCTTCAGTTTTTTTGGATATGTAGAACTGTGCATTGTTGTGAAGCAGCAACATACCTGCTGACTGTTTCCCATGATGCTTCTATTTATTGGCCTCATGTAATGACTTTACTGTGGAAGTGCAGGTTCTACCAGTGATTGTTGACTTTGTGGCATAAATTCCAACAGCAAGACGCCCTTTTCATCCCAGAAAACTCTCGCAATGAGTTTTTTGGCTTAATGCTGCACACAAAATTTCTTGGGGGTTGAGGATCCCTTTTGGTTCTAAAGCATGGACTCATGTGGTTTTAGGCTCATGGTGGTGAACCCACATTTCATCCACAGTAACAACACATGAGAAAAAGTCAGTTCAAGTTGTTGTGACTGAATTCAAGGTGACATGCTTTCTGATCTGATGTCAGCAATCAATGGAAACTGATCTTTGACATCATCAAATGAGTATGGACAAATGAATGTGGAAACTGTGCCAGCTGAAATCCCTAAATCATGGACTTTAACATTAAGCTTAACAATAATCAAGTCCTCCACTTTTTGGCCCCTTTCCTCTCAAGATGTCTCTAAAGGATGCCTTGTGTATGGGGGTCATCTTCAAGCAACTCCCAAACTCATTTAAGTTGCTTGGCTCAAAACCTCACCATACACAACATTCAACCTCTCATGGCTTTCCTTTGGTTGTTTTCCTTACTTTGTAAGAAATGTAATTATGGAATAATCCTCCCAATCTGTTAATTTCTTCATAGACTCAAAGGTAGATGTGTTGCCATCCTCTGTCTCCAAGTGCTTGCTATGAAATGACCTCAAACTGCATGTGTGGTATGCTAAGACATGCCTTAAAGTGACAAATGCAGATATGTAGCACAAACACATTATACTTAGGTAGATACATTATTGAACACCCCTTGTATGTTGCATGCAAACTACTGCATATTATTTATTTATTTAGCATTTATTGTTTGTTACCTGTTCTGAGAAAACATAAAACCTGCACTGGCAATGGGGATAAGTAGCAACATAATTATTTTGAGAGGGTAGGAATAGCTAGGGCATTAAGCTCCGTGTATGTGATGGGTTCTCCAAAAAAGCTATAGATAAATTTAACCCAGGAAGAGAGAGAGAGAGAGAGAGAGAGAGAGAGAGAGAGAGAGAGAGAGAGAGAGAGAGAGAGAGAGAGAGAGAGATATGATTTATTTAGGAGTAAATAAGTAAAATTTACAAAGGATGCTAGGGATAGGGAAAAAAAGAATGATGGCAGTAGGTCATAACATATCCAATCTGATGCAGGACATCACTAGGTTTGAAGACAAGAGAAGTCAAACTAAGTTGATGATGAGGTCTGACAGGACATGCTGATTATCACACTCAAGATCATTAAATACTAATTTACCATCAACAAGTGGAAGATTAAGGACCATTTAACTCTTTGAAGGTTAGTTACCCAAAAGTTGTTTTAAAAACTTAACCCTAAAATATTTAGGAGTAATGGACTCCCTTATGGACTTCTACTGTGGGGCTTGGTAGCCTTGAGAATTCATAGACACACCCCTGACCATAGATGTGATTCCAGATACAGCTAGAAGTGACTGCAGGGCATTTTTTAAAGATCACTCACTACAATTTGAGAAGTCTGGGGCCATAAATTGAGTTGAGATGAAAACTCACTGATGGGAAAATGGACATACTGAGATAGAGAGGTTGGTAGAGAGAGAGAGAGAGATACGGAAGATAAAAAGGATTTCAGGCTTGTGATACTGACAGGCAGTCATCCCCACTTCTCAGAAAAGTTAATAGGAACCATCTAGAGGTACAACAGGATTTTGTTTCTGTTGATAATCATTTACAAATCTAAAAGTGAAGGCAACTGAACAGGATAAACTGTCTATCTATATACTGTAGTTTTTTTTATACTTCTGCCAAACAACTTCACCCTTTGTTATAACCTTTCTTTCTTGGAACTGTTGCTTAAAACTTGATGTACTTTACAAACCTTATTATGTAACTTACAAGAAACACAGTGAATCGATTCACCTGTAGTAATGTTTGTAAAGCACTTAGTGATAATGCTCTCACTAAAATGTGCTATACAAAATAAAGTTTTTTCAATTGACTGATAAATGTGCTGTTTCCACGGGAAAACAAGACCACCACAAGAGAGCTCATTGACACCCTCAGAATCCACGTGGCTATGCTCATTGTTTCCCCTTGAAAGACCCTTTGAATAAGGGTCAGTTGTAGTCAATTCTTCCTGTCTACTGCAATTAATTGTCCAACCAACTCTCAGGATAGAGATAGCCTTTGGTTACTGACCTCCTTGTAAAAGTATGTGAAGAATTCTGCACCTGTCTGACCCAAATTAATACTTGTGTGGGTCAGAAAGAAACATATGACATTGAAAATTAATATATTAACGCAAGCATGCTAAATTAGTGTAAGTGAAATACCTAAAATCTAAACTTCAAAATGCTTAACACTTATTTTCTTGATTTTGTTTTTATTTAAAAATTATAAAAGACCATTGACTAAATATGCTACTGGCTTTGTGAAATATAGTTAAGTAATTAAGTGAAAAACTGGTTAATAAAGTTTTTTTAAGGTTAGGCAAATAATTTAAACTAAAACAGTTATAGTATACTTTTACAAGCAGGTCTAGAAAAATATATGTTGTACATCACTAGATTAAGATATTAGTTTTACAGTCTGTTTTCTATGATAGAAACACTAAACTGTATATACAATTATGTGTTATATTACATAATATATATATATATATATATATATATATATATATATATATATATATATATATATATATATATATTTATTCTTTAAGAGATTTTCAAAAACTTTCACTTGCATTAATGAAAAAGAATAATTAATGAAATATAGATGAATTAAACAAAAAATATTATTTTCTCTATCCAGGGATATTTTGCGCTAGAATCCTATGGTCTTAGTAAACTTTTCCTCTTGTCAGGATCTACCATGGCCATCTGTCTGAACTATGTGAAGCAAAAGACACCTTTGCATTCTAAAAGAACCAAATGGCAGCTACAGGAGAGTCAAACTGAAATCAACAGGTAGTCATCTACATGTATGGCAGGGAAGGTCACGACCTTTGTTTTACAAAAGGTAAGATGTTATCCTGTTTCCTTCAGTCACAGAAGGAAATATGTGCATTTCAAGGAACCACACTTAACCATTTGAATGTTCTTCGTCCTAAGCTATAGTTCACACAAAATTCAGCAGTCCAGATGGTGAACCTGTCACATCAAAGAATTGTGCAGTCTAATAAAATGAATAAAATGCTTAAGAAATTACTCTTATTTAATTCTTAAGAAAGAGATCATTTGAAATTACATGGAGAGAAAACTGTTATGACTGATTACATATTTTTAAAATGTTTTAAAATGTATTGCAAAAAAATTATTTATATTTAAAAAATAGTTTGGGATTGTTGACTGGTAAGCCTAACTTGACCAGACATGAGTGAGTATGGATATGAGTCCACAATGGACAGTTTCCTGCTTTGTACCTGCTGCTGGTGTGATAGACTCTGGTTTTACTTGACCCTGGGTAGGAAGAACATAAAACAGTAAATGATAAACAGAATATGATATGAAATGAAGCATTAAAATTATTGTGAGATATACATTTACTATAAAAACTGATATATTTTTGGAAAGCAATAACCTTATATAGATGTCTTGCTGTTTCTGAAATGTATATCATACTAAAAGCCAATTACTTAAATACTAAAAAAATCCACAGCAATTTTTTTTTTGGCTTGCTCTCGTGAGTATTATCCTGAACAGCTTTGATGCTTAGTATTAAACAAATTAAAGGAAATCTGACTTTTGAATTATGTTTCAGATATTTAAAAAATCATTTAAAAATACATAATTTTGCAATTTTGCACATACACAAGCATGTTTTATACTCTTTTATGTATTTCTGTGTTTTACTCCTTATCCTAAGCATGCTATACTGAACACAATTTTCTTTAGTTTTTAAAAGAAAAGACTACTCTTCACAGGAGTCCAGTGAAACAGTGCAGCCTAGTGGAAAGGATAGACAGTAGTTTGGTAACAGTGGACACCAGAAAAGTCTACCTTCACATTAGCTTATGCATCCTTATTAATGTAAAAATCCTTTACAATATACTGCAAGTGTTCTGCAATTTCAGCTTCTTTATACTGATGAATGGCTAAATGGAGAACATTTTGGATATTTAGCAATAATACTGTAGTTCAATAACAGAGATGGGATGGCACCCTGTTCAGAGCTGTTTCTGAATTCTGAACTGGATCAAGCAGGTATGCGAATATCATGTCAGATTTGTTGTTAATATTAAGAAGAAGTACAGTAATTAAACAACATTGAAATGACTTTGATCCTTGAAATAAGAAGATGACTAGAATTATCAAAATTCTGATTTTTGAGCCTTTATTTATTATTTTCTCATATTTACTGTGCAGCTATTGAATAGACTAAATGCATCTTATTTAACTGTAAAACTGGTTTAAGTAGGCTCAGTTGATGAATAGATTGGTGAACTCATGACTAAGCAGAAACTGAATTAATCTGAGATCAACATCTAGTCTGATAACATTTTCTGTTATTTCACTTTTTCTGATGTCCGTGTAGGGCAGACACAGTAGCACAGTGGTTACAGTTGCTGCTCCACAGCTCCAGAAGCAGCCTAAGCTCTGCCTGTGTGATGTTTGCTCTTGTTCTCTGTGCCAGAAAGGGTTTTACACAACATTCCAAAGAAAAGCAGGTTAATTGTCAAAACTAAATGGGCTCAATCAGAGTGAGTATGTGGAAATGATTATGCCCTACAATGCTTTGGCATCCCAAACAGGACTGGTTACTACCACACCCCTAATGCTGTCCAGATATCATCTAACCCCCATTATTCACAATTAAGCAGATTTAAAAACTGATGGATTTTGCTGTATTTTTCTACAACATAAAGTGTAATGTAAGCATAATTGTAAAATGAAATATCACATTTTACTTGTTCTATACCACTTACTGTTAATTTTGGTTAAAACATTCTAAGAATATCAAGCTATGCTATTAGAACTCATTTATGTTATACCATATGAAAGCTGACATGTAATGAATGCATGCATACTGATCATCAGTCAAAAAGCACAGATAGGTGGCACTAGTATGATGACCCTTTTACCTGGAATAATATAAAGGAGGCTAACAATGGTAAATTTATGAAGCAATAATGACACCTTTTATTGGCTAACTAGAAAGATTACAATATGCAAGCTTTCGAGGCAACTCAGGCCCCTTCTTCAGGCAAGAGTTGCCTCGAAAGCTTGCATATTGTAATCTTTCTAGTTAGCCAATAAAAGGTGTCATTTTGCTTGGCTTTTCTCTACATTCATAATGGCTAACACGGTACAACACCCTAGTACTGAAGCAATAATGTAAAGAAGAAATCAACATAACATACAATGACAGCAAAATAATACAACTGGCAAACATTCCTGGTCTAAACATACAGTATATTGTCCCCTGCCTATAAGGTAGTGGGGTTCTTTCATTTGCTTACCATGGTAGTACCAAGTACTCATTTTCTCATCCCCTCTCTTTCCCTTTATTACAACCACTTCTCCCTCTCCACTTGATCCCACTACTTTCCTCTCTGTTTAGTAGCCTTTACAACAGAATAAGGCACCATAGTTATTCTAGTGTAAGAGCTGACCCTATTTTTCAACAGGGATGCCAGTTTAAACTATTTTTAGTGACTCCTGACTTCCTTAAACACCTAAACTTTAAATTGTCTTTAAAGGGCTATGTCACCACAAGTTGCCCCCTAATGGGACAACCTGGACATCATTTGTTGCTTAATAAGCAGCATTATTTTCTTTTTAGGTATTTTTGCTAAGGATATGCTTTGCTCCATATTAGGAAGAAAGAAGTGCTCTGTAGCATAAAATGGACTTCTGACTAGTCATGAATGAACTATGGCAATCAGGCTCTTTTTGTTTAATTTACAAAGAAGGTAATTTGACTTTCTTTGGATTCCTTATTGACCTTATATTTTTAAAGAGGAGTTAAATGAACATAACAAAAGGCACTAGTTACAGGTTGAATGCCACATTTAGAAAGATTTGTAATAAATGAAGAATGTAATGTAAAGTTTTTTTTAATAAAAAAAGTTAAATATACAGTATCTACTGGTAGTTTGATGGCAGGAAAATGGGTTATATTTGATATTTGCTGTGCTAAGCTGTTCTGAATTTCTGCTCTAAAGGATACTCTTAACAACACTGCCTTTCTAATATAATTGCTTTTGATACATCTGAAAAGAAATCAACATTCCCCTTTTTACCTTGGGAAAAGAAGACAAAACAATGCACTTAGTGGACAAACACAGCTGGGATGATAATGAGGGTGTAAATGATGAGTCTGAAATCCACATTAGCAGCTCAATGACAAAGGCAAAGCCACTTAAATCCTGCCACCAGAGCCTGTGCTTGGCACTGATTAGCTCCTTAAAGTGACAAAGCAACAAATACAAGGCTGCTAAGAATTTATAAGATAAGGGACAATTTCAGGGTGATTAAATGTTTTGCTCTTTTGCAATGTACATACTAGCCATCTGACCTTTGCCACCTTTGTGAATTTCCCATTGGGATTAATAAAGTATCTATCTATCTATCTATCTATCTATCTATCTATCTATCTATCTATCTATCTATCTATCTATCTATCTATCTATCTATCTATCTATCTATCTATCTATCTATCTATTTCCATATGCTCAGGCAAAATAAAGAAAAAAAAACATTTACTAAAACAACATCTCTACGATTTACAGGACAGAATATTACTATTGATAGTTCATTTTTAAAAGAGGACTAATACAAATGAGTATCCTGAAGAGTGGGATTTACCAGACACAGTTATTTTGGCCATTGTCACTTGAACTGGATAAGCAAGTAAAAATCGGATGGATGGATCCACAGAATTCAAATGTGTCCGGTAGCGTCAAGTTTTCTATATTCTCCTTGTGATCACCAAAGGCTTTTATACTGGGCAGAGTTGAAATACAGAATCAGGGGCAATAAGTTATCTTGTAAAAAGTATAACCCTATGTGTGCTCTCTGAGCAAGGCCGTAAGCTTAAAAAGTACATCAACATCTAAAATGCTTCAGATTTACATGGCAGGTATTTTGCTTGCACTTTACTTTTACTCATGTGTTCACTTAAATAACTATGGAAACACTGAAATATTCATCATTTCAGGTTAGCATGAACAAGTTAAACTAAAGACATGTTTTTTTTAATTTAGACATTGGTGATTGTTTGCTGACCACTGCTTGATTAACAGGTGCACCTACCTGCTAATTAAAACTGTGTGTACTTTACTAGCCACACAAAAGACGTTCTATCAGATAACTACTAGAGTGGAAGCAACCATATGTTGCCAGCTTTTCTTCTAGCACCTTGTGTGCTATCCTTGTGCAAATTCTGAAAAATAATTGTTCAAGTAAGTAAAATCAAGGAGTGGTTAGCAGCCCCAAAGACATTCTGCACATAATCACGCAGGGTTATTCTAACACTGTGTAGATTTTGGACCACTTGTTCACTTTATGGTCAGTTGTTCATCTTGCAAATGCATGGAAACACAGAGATACTTACCGCCACAACATCTTTAGAATCCAACCTAAAATTAAAATCTCCAAAAAGAAAATGTGGAACTTTTTCATATCTCTGGTCTGTAATCCTGCAACAAAAAGAAAATGAAATGCTACTTATAATCCACTTTACACTGTTTAGTAGATTTCCTTTTTATATTATTTTACACAGTTTATCAAGGTGCTGCAGTTTAAAGTAAGATTCCCTAATATAGCAAGAATTAACATGCTTCAAGTGTCTTATTCTACAGTTTATGAAGGTACTGCAGCTGGAAATAACATTCACTAATATAGCAAGAATGAACAGGTTTCAAGTAATTTATTCTACATACAGTACAATGGCTGTATTCATTTTTTACAGCAGGTTAAAGTACTTGCTCAGGCTCACTATAAGGCAGCCCTACTTTAAAGTAATTAAACTAAAATGCTATAAACCAAAATATACTGTACAGTATAAAAATTAAAATACTATACAGCAATTAATACATGAAAGAGGAAAATACATTACATCTGTCAATGATGAAAAACGGATGCTTGGAATGTACTGACAAAAGTTCAAGGTAAGTAACCCAATTAAAATATGTTTGCCTTGTAATCTTTTAAAAATGTTTCTTAAAACTTAATTTTTGTGCTACAACAAAATTATGTGTTTACAAAGCAGTAAAGAAGAAACCTTCCATACTGGAACACTGCATATATTTAGATAATCAGCTAATACAGATCATTTGATTTACAGGATGTGCCTTTCTATATGCTGTGTCTGATCGTTTTACATCAGCTACCGCGGCTTGTATGGTGTAATGAAAGAATGACTAGAAGCAGGTACACTGCAAAGGCTCCAGATTCAGATGGATACATACAAGTTTCCTTCCAAATTCAAGCTGTGAAGTTTACTGGGGTCACTAAACTACTGAAGAGTGTAAAGGTGTGTTGTGATCGTGTACTGTATGTGTACCTGAATTAGTAGGTTAGTATTTAAGTGCTGTCTTGTGTTCTCTTCTGCCAGCACAGAGTCAGGCCTGAACCTCCATTCTTAACTCACACTGGTTTATGCTGGTTACAGAAAATGAATGGCTTAACTAAGGGGTGATAGATATGACTGTTTGGTCAGCTGCCTAAAGAAGAAGTGGAATCTCAGTTCAAAATGATACTGAAAAGGTGATTTGACTTTTGGTACAGGTATACACTTTACTCAAAAACAAGTAAACATTAATTTGTGAGCCATTTTACACACGTAGAATGAAAGGTGCTCCTCTGTCATTCAGTGACAACATACTTGTCAGGGAGTTAAAAGATTTTTTTTTTATATAGTTAGGTTTTTTTGTACTGACAGCTACATTTATGTTAGATAAGATAAATGAATGATAATAATGTACATAAAAAAGAATGGTACTGCAATTTTATTTAAAAAGAAAACAATGATTCAGGTTAAATTCAATTATGTTACAAACAATGCAACTCTTGCTGTTTTGTATTATTTAAACCAAATTTTTTTTTTTCTCTTGTAAAATAAAGATAAACCATGCTTCCATAAATGAGATCCAACATAACAGTTTTATTTCCTTAAATTGGTTACTTTTCATTACATTTCACTTGCTAAGGTCTAAATTAAAAAAAATAAAAAAACAGCTACATATGTATACCAGGAACAAAAACAAATATAACTGATATGTGACAAAAGAGCCACAATGACGCAAAAATTCTTTAGTACTAAAATCAATAAATAAAATCAAAGATTATATAATTGAACTGGGCCTACCAAGACAAGCCCATAGCATAAAGTAACTGAAAAGACACAGGTTACTTAAATACAATTACACCTGCTACTGGTTTAAAGTATTGCTATAAGAACAATAAGAATCAATTTAAGTTATAGGATACTTGACACAACAACTGACAAGGTATTATTATTACAGCATATTCATGTTTTTAAAAAGAATATTCCAAGAGATACGGTAGTATTGTTACTAGGGTGTTTCAGTTATAGTTCCTCGGTTTGATTTCCATCTTGGTAATTGTTTGTAATGAGCTTGTTCTCTTCTTGTTTCTGTAAATTTTTTTCCCTCTTGCATCCCACAGATATTCAAGTTAAATTAACTGATGACTAAAATGGTGTGAAAATTATTGCTTTCTGATAGACTGGCACCATCCTGGGATGCTGTAGGGACAGGGCCAGCCACTCACAACTATGTAATAGACCTGTATTTTGCTTAAAACAGATAGTAGGATATTTTTCTCAGTCTGTGGAATAGTGTGTGTATGAGAATATTACCACAGCAAGTAAATATTAAAATCCCCAATTGGTCTTTCTTTCATTCGACAATAAAAGAAAAATGGCCAATGTTTTGAAAATGAAACATTGTAAGTTACATTTCACAGCACAGCTTTTGAAAATGATCTGTATTAGTCATGGGCATCCATAAAGATTTACTGCAGGTAATGCACATTTCAAAAATCATAGTACTAGAAAGCTGCAGATTATATGCAAATGTCTACTATCTGTTAAGTAAACCAACTTTTTTATTTTACTCTGATTGTATAGCTGTGTTGAAAACTGCGTTTTTACAAAAAATAATGAAACATTGACTTTTACTTTTTCCTTTTTAACTTATGTTTACCTTTTTTGTAAATAAACTTTAATTTTTTTATTAAGATAAATGATATTTTAGACTATGCATGTCAGAGTAAAACATTTCTTGTTGCAATAAAACCAAATGATGATTTGATACCTTCTTAACCTCTGTAGATTATCATGAAAAGTTAATATATCAGACAAACAATTCTGAATATCTGCCAGAAAAGGGGCGTTTCAACTTTTATTTAAAGATGAAAAAGTTTAGGAAAAATATATTATTATTAATGCAATAATCCCTGACAGTTATTACAGTTAATAATAATTCAACATAACAATACAAGCACGTCATCAGATAAACCTCGATGTAATTAGCGTAATCTGTGCTATCAAAGTCAAACAACAGATTAAAATGTGCACCAGCCTCCTAACTGCTAGGCCACTATGTTATCAAGTCCTTCTTGTCAATATCACATAAGGCAATGGACCTCCAATTCAGCCTTGGAGGCTCACTGTGGCAGCAGGTTTATTCCAACCAATCTAGTTCTTTTGATTGGACTCCTGCTTTAAGCAAGCAGGATATGAATGATTTACCAGTTGTAATGTTTCCATAACAATCCATCAATTACGAAACTGGACTTGCTAATTTTTTACTGGAATCTAGCAAGCATTAATAAATCTTACACAGAGGTAACTGTTTTATACAGGATTTAATAGCATAGTAGCATCATCATGCTTTTAATTCCATATTTCCCAGGTGTCCTAGCACACTAGTGGGTAACACAGTGAAAAAGTTCCAGCTTTTCAGTATTCAGTGTCATTTGTCCCTATGTCTTCTTCACTCTTCCATTATTTTTCATCATTATGATACAAGTAAGGGAGCAAACACCACAGGGAAAATGCCAATAAATGGGTAAATAACAAACGGGAGTTAAGCATTTATAGCAATACCAAAAATACAAATATTTCTAAAGTTCCAATAAATTCACTGTAAATTTCACAGTATTGCAGTTTTCTGAAGGCACAATCAGAGAAGAAAAAAAAACCAGATAATTAAACAATGAGATCATTTACAGGTAAAATGACTCACTAATTGTGAAGCTCATGGAACAAAAATTATGACCACAGGGATTTCCAATGAATGCACATGAGAAGCACTGACATAAGGAATGTAATCGGATTCATTTATTCATTGTATAAACAGTCTTAATCCAATTATAAGCTTACTGGGAGATGTAATCTAACTGTTTAGCACTAAGCATAAGGTAGGAACCAACTCTGGATGGCGTGCCAGTGAATTACTGGACATATTTGCAAAAGCACTCATGGAGGTCCAACTTGGAGTCGTTAGTTGATCTAATATGCTAGTGTTTGATAATGTAAGTGGAAGGACACAAAGTGAAAATATAAACTTCAAAAATACAGTGACCAGGCCTACTGTGCCATTATACTTTCATTTTAAAACTACATAGAATATATTACAAGTGCTTCCATGGTAGTTCATACTGCTAGCATTCTCATGAGCAGTTAATTATACTCAAAGTGCTTTGGCTGGCAGCCTTATTTATTATACCAACTGTAGCTACCTCATGGAAAGGACTTAAAAACCTGAGTTTATGCATAATTTAAGCAGTCCCTTTACAACACTCTAAAATTTAAAAAGTACAGTTATATTCACAGAGAACTATTTTAACAATATACTCCTTTAAAATGGTAAAGATGTATGAAGATCATAATTGATAATACACTTAAGCATTTTTTCAAAGGCAAACACAGCCTGTCAAACTGAAATGTTAATTTCTTCATTCCTGCGGGATATTCAATTTATTCATCTCTTAAAAAAATGTACTATAACATAAATCATCAGTATGTTAAATACTGTTATTCAGATATAGGTAAAATAACTTTGTGCTTATTATGCTACAAAATTAAATGTTTTTCAAACAAGCACTGTGTGGTTAATATACAGTAAGAAAAACCCAAATTCTTTACTTTCTTCTTATTATTTTTCTAAATTTAAAAAAAAAAAAAATATATATATATATATATATATATACACACATACACACAATCTATAAAAGATAGTATATATTTATGTCAGTGTATGTGGAAGACAATAGCTTAAATGATCCAAAAGAAATCAGATTTACATTTTTTTTCCCTCAGGTAAAGTCCCTGCTAATGTTATTAATACAGATTTGATAGATTACTTTCATAACTTGTTTGTGATTGAAAGTTGAGAATGTCAGCTTCAAACGTGAAATTAGGGTAATGAAATTCAATAAATTATATCTTTTGAAAAAAAAAATTATATTTTTTGTTTATTTGCTGAAAGATATTTAAAGATTGATCACTAAAATCTCAGTCAAAAATTGAAAAAAATGGTCAAATATATCTTAACAAAGTTGTTACAAGACTGCCTTCCCTATGTTGCTTACTCATTCAGTGGCTACACTGCATTAATCCATATATCCATTCTGTCTTGTACCAATAATATAGGCTTTCATGGCACACAGTAGATTTCTTAATAGTGAGTGTCATTTAAATATTACAACATACCTAGGCATTATTAATGACCATGTGCATCCTTTTATGACACAATGTATCCTTTTCGAACAAATAACTCCTGTAGGATAATGCTCCAGGTTACAAAGCACATAACTCTTCAGCCCCTTCCACAAATAGACAGTGATTACAGGCTTACTCCAATGGTCTGTACAGTCCTCAGATCTCATAACAATGGAGCATCTTGGGGACAATGTGGGATGGGAGATTCAAAGAATGACTGTGTAGACAAATATTTTCCCATTAAGTACAAGATGTTTTCAAGTCTTAACTGTCCAAAAAAACTACAAGGAATGTTTCCACCATGAAGAATCCATACCTTCACGTATTCAGGATATTCTGGAGGTGAAAGACGGTTCTAACCACTACTAGATACAGTAGATATAGGTAATAATCTGGCCACTGAATGTACAGTATGTACAAGTGACTGAAGCTTGTGATGGACTGATTCACTGACTAGGGTTGGTTACTATTTTGTGACAAGTGCTGCTGGGATTTTCTCTAGCACTGGGGGGATTGGTTTTAGCAGGAACAGTGTAATAAATGGATAGATAAATATGGCTTTCACTCATGTTGTTATACTTTTACCCAACAAAACAAATTATGACCCCGATTTGACATGATGTTCCTAAGAAAATCAGTTTTTGCAAATGGAATTTAAATTATGAACATTTTGCCTTTTTCATAGCCATCAGTAAAACTTTAATTAGATTTAAGAACATACTGATATGCAGGATAGTGATATTTATTATGCTAATTGTAGGTATACTTTCATTTCTTCTTAAACTAAATGTGGGATTCTAAAGCTCAATTCTAGGACCAATATTATCTATACAAGATGTTACATCTAGGAGAGATTATACATTTATGATTCTATGAAAACTATTTATCTTTAAAGCATTTTTTTATATAAACCGAGGAAACACTAACTACTAACCAGTAAAGCACTAACCACTGCAATACTATTTCACCTGCTTTAGTTTAATGTACCAGGTTCAAATTGTTAAAAAATAAAAAAATGTAAGAGTTGCAAATTTTTAAACTATAATGTTTTGGATGTTTAAAAAGTATATAGAACTGCTTAAAAAGAAGTCAATTTAAGGGTGAACTACATTGAAATGGATATAAAGACTTACCTAATCAACTTATGCAAAGTATATGAGCGCCAATGCTTTCCTAGTGTTTATACTGAGCTACAGAACAATTTGCTCTGGGTCACTAAAGTTTGACTTTGAAAATCTGTTTTCATTTCAGAAGCTTTAAATCATAACGTAACGTTTTAAATATTTAACTAAAATCATTCATTATTTTTTCTTTATTAGCTTAAGTGCAGACTTATGATTGATGATCGCATCACACATTATAAGATAAGTAGAAAACCCACTTGAAATTAAACAATGAAATCAATAAGAAGTACTTTAATCGGTCATCTGCAAAACTGAAATACTTAATACTCGTAATCTTTCAAAAAATGGATACATTTATTATTTTAATATTTAATATTGATAGGTGTTACTGAAAAGACCGTATGCCACCCTGGATAAGATTTTGCCTTTCATGCTTAGATAGTCCACCTTGAGCTCCTCTATAATCCCCAGTGAAGTAAATTAAGCTGAGCTAAAAAAATTAATGGATAGATTTGCAACAACTGATTTAAATTCAAACCCAACAAATGGTTCCACTTCTAAGAAGAAGACAAAACCAAGATGGGCAAAACTATTGAAATTCTAATGTTACATATGAAAATGTCTGCGGTGGGCTGGCGCCCTGCCCGGGGTTTGTTTCCTGCCTTGCACCCTGTGTTGGCTGGGATTGGCTCCAGCAGACCCCCGTGACCCTGTAGTTAGGATATAGCGGGTTGGATAATGGATGGATGGATGAAAATGTAAACAGTATTAAATATTAGAAAAAATGATAATCTTTCAGACAAGCCATGATGTGTAAAACAGACTTTTTCAATTAACTACACATTTCCAAGCAATTTGGATCATATAATAATGTGTGTTGTCACATTTTAAATGTTTTCTTTTTACATATATTTGTGAAATTACACAAAAATCATGTGAGGCATTATGGCTTAGAGGTTACTGGTCCTGCCTGCTAGGATCTTTAAATCTTGTGTTTGAACTTTCTCAACACGAATGCTGCAAGTTCCTGATTTACATCTGTTTTCTACTTTTACGTCCCAAAAGATGGTTCATTGGCAGTTTCAAATTGGCAGAATGTGACAGTCAAAGCTGTGTATGTTTAAGTGGCTCCCAGCACAGGGCTATTTCCTGTCTTTTCTCCGGAGCTGGCAGGGTATAGACACCTGTCCCAAATACCTTGATGCTTAAGCGGGCATTATTTACTGCATGATTAGAAAGATAAAGTTATGTAAGTCTAGTACTAACCATGATCCTTGTGTATAGACAACCTTTAAAACTATTTTCCATCATCAGAAAGATGCCTTTCTCTGGTTATAATATGAAACAGACAAAATTACATGTCACATAAGTCTACACATAGTATCCAAGCAGCTATTCAGTACTAAAATATGCTGTCTCAATTATTCCTCTGCACTCACTTAGTGTCAAAATAAAATGTGAGATATTTTTGTACCCAGTGTAGGAAAAATGCAGTGTTTTCCAGGTATAAAAACTTTAAAATAGTCCAGCTTTGCAACAGTTAATGCGTATCAAAAAATTAAACAGATGAGAAGACACAGGAGTGGGTGAAGCCTTCCTTGTATATAATTCATTAAAAATAGGAGCAGCAAAACACCTATATGTGATCCACTCTAGATGTTTCCTTAATAATTACTTTGTAAGTTTCTAGAATATCGCACCTAGGAAAACAAAATATATGCTAACTTTATTTGGGGGAAATGGTGTGGGTTGAGGAGGTAGCAGAAAGTCACGTAATTCAGGCTGCTATGTCATTAATCATAATAATAATAATTCGTAATGATAAATATGACCTTAATATATGTATCTACTGTGGCAGATGGCCGGGGTCATTACCTGGCTGGGATGCCTAAAAGGACCGGAAGGTGGCAGGAATAGCTTCCGGGCCACAAGGGGGCAACCGCCCTGGAGCAGGAGAGGACCACGGGAGAAGAACAAACAGCTTCTGGCCTTTTGGGACCCGTGGCCACCGCCAGGGGGCGCCTTAAGCCTCGTAGGACTTGGAAATAGTTACTTCCGCCACACTCGGCAAGATGGCGGAGGAACCTGCCAGGGACGCCCAGAGTGCTTCCGGGGCAAAGGGCAGCACTTCCGCCACACCAGGACATCATCAGACACCTGGAGCACATCCGGGCAGGGATAAAAGGCGCCGCCTTCCTACAGTCCAGGAGCCAGAGTCGGGAGTGGGAGCAGGACGAAGCTCCCAGGAGGAGAATAGAGGCGGCTGAGTACATTGTGAAGTCTGGAATTGGGGTGATTATTGCTGAGTGCATTGTGTGTAGTGTTGGGAATGTCTTTATTAATGTTTAATAAACGTGTGAAATTGATAAAGAAGTGGTTTCGGACTGGTGGTGTCTGGGCAAGTCTCACATTGCATTAAATAACACCTCAGCCATAGACTATGAGAGAACCAATTGCTAACAATTCTGGAGAGCCTGGTTAGGTATTCAATAATAAATAACTGATCTTAGGTCAGTTACTATCTAATATAGCAAGTGATTCAATGTTTATTTTGTAAATCTTAGAAGCAGTCCTGTTAAGTCATAAAGCAAGGGAAGAGACAGTATGCAGTGTTTTAAAAACACAACTGATTTGCCCATAATTAGCAGTTTTACCTAATCATTTTCTATAAACTGCCCTCCAGAGTATTGAGATAAGAAATTGAATATAATGGCCAGTCCAAAAAATGAATCACTCAGGATGCTTGGTTAGTTAATTAGCAGGATAAATCTTAACTGCATGATACCGATATATCATAAAAGTTCAACATTCTTCCTGGCATGCTGTTAAACAGGACTGATTTTTGAAACAAAGAAAAGATGAAGAAGAACTTCAAATTATTTCTACTTCTGATTATACAACTGCTGCTTATCTATTGTTTAAGAAAATGAAAATTTTAAAAAGGCTAACAGATGAAAATTAGACATTTGTGAAACTGTAAAAGACCATTCTAACCAGACTTTTTACAGATATTTAAAATCGGGCCAAATTATGTTTGAGTCAAAGGTCAACAAAAAAAGATACATTGGAAAACAAAAGCTGCATATATATGTTGAAGATATACAGTATATGCTTAGGTCACAATTACTGACCTATGAAATAAAGCATATTTTTTCAGAAAGAATATCAAATGACCCGATAATAAATTTACATAAGATTTTTTCCCCAAATGCACCATTTAACAAACTCCACTTACTTAAATTTAGTGTTACTGTGGCCTAGCCCCATTGCATCAGGTATAAGTCAGGAAGCAGCGCAAAGAACTACAATAGCTACACAAAGGACTAGTTTAAATATATCAATCAATCTGACACATAAATCTCTGACATGAGGGGGTAAACAAGCACACAGACTCTAAGAACAGGTTAAGAACTCTATATAGGGTGTGATCAAACAGAGGTTTAAAGTCTCCTACAGATGCAATGTATCGAGTCAACCATAAAATTCCTTTTTAATTCATAATTTTAATCACACCAGTTTCAAATGTCTTTTAGAAAGCAGTATTTTTGCTTTTTATGTATTGAATTAAAAGTAATTATTCTACAGAATTATTCTTTACTCTTGAAATCTGTTCTTTTTGAGAATCATTCAGAACCATTCAGATTCACAAAGTCTACCAACTAAAATTGCTGAAATATGCCCTGTTCGTTATTTGAATGGTCGAATAAATTAATGCTGGACTGAATAAATAAGTGGGGCAATATGATGGGGTAAATCAACATTTTGATGTAGTATGAAGAATGTACAGTACATATTGACTGGGTGAGTTGCTCCCTGGTAACTCTACAGTATTTCTCTCTGATAGTCTAAGAACATGCAGTCAAATTGATTTTTGACTTTATTACTTGTTGAAAAAATGTAAATATAAAGTATACAAAACATTGTTAAAAAGATACATATACATATTATTAATTTATGCAATTATAGTATAAGTACTACTAATTAGTATTTTAATTACTACTACTGTATGTCTTTATATATTTATATGTTCACTAGCCACTTGATTAGGTACACCTTGCTAGTAATGGGTTGGACCATCTTTTGCCTTCAGAACTGCCGAAATTCTTCGTAGTATAGATTCATAAGGTGCTAAAAACATTCCTCAGGGACTTTGGTCCATATTGACATAACAGCATCGCGCAGTTGATGCAGATTTGTTGGCTGCACATCTATGGTGCAAATCTCCTGTTCCACCACATCCCAAGGGTGCTCTACTGGATTGAGATCTGGTGACTGTGGAGGCCATTTGAGTACAGTGAACTCATTGTCATGTTCAAGAAACCAGTTTGGGATGAGTTGAGCTTTGTGACATGGCACATTATCCTCCTGGAAGTAACCATCAGAAGATGGGTAAACTGCGGTCATAAAGGGATGGATATGGTCAGCAACAAGACTCAGGTAAGCCGTGACACTTAAACAATGCTCAGTTGGTACTACAGGGCCCAAAGTATGCCAAGAAACCATCCCCCACACCATTACACCACCACCACCACCTGCCTGAACCGTTGATACAAGGCAGGATGGATCCATACTTTCAGGTTGTTGATTCTGACCCAACCATCTGAATGTCACAGCAGAAATCAAGACTCATCAAACCAGACATTTTTCAAATCTTCTATTGTCCAATTTTGGTGAGCTTGTGCAAATTGTAGCCTCAGTTGCCTGTACTTAGCTGAAAGAAGTGGCACCCGGTGTGGTCTCCTGCTGCTGTAGCCCATTTGCTTCAAGGTTCAATGTGTTTTGTTTTCACAGATGCTCTTCTGCATACATTGGTTGTAAAGAGTGGTTATTTGAGATATTGTCTTTCTATAAGCTTGAAACAGTCTGGCCATTCTCCTCAGACCTCAGACACTGCAGAGAGATATTTCTATGTGTCAGACCATTCTCTATAAACCCTACAGATAGTTTTGTGTGAAAATCCCAGTAGTTTTAAAAATACTCAGACTAGCCCATTTGGCACCAACACCCATGCTATGTTCAAAGTCACTTAAATCACCTTTCTTCCCCATTCTGATGCATGATTTGAACTTCAGCACGTGTTATTCAGTGTTTAAATGCTTGAATACATTGAGTTGCTGCCATTTGATTGGCTGTTTATTTACATACAGCGCCCTCTTGTGGTACCCATGGACCAAATCAGGGCTATGCTGCCAGACTACAACTACTGGCATTCCCTGCTGGTTCCCAAATGGGCACCAATATGGAGGGCTGGCTGCAATTTAACACCTGGGGGGATAAACACACCTCAGAGACAGTCCATCCCTGTCCTCTTCTTTTACCTCGGCCAGGGAAGGTCCTCGAAACATATCCAGTTGGGATGCCTTTCCAATTACCTGGGGCTTCCCACCCAGATACAGAATTCCTGGTTGGGATGTCGGTTCCTCCTTCGAAGAAGTCCTTTTTGGGACTGGTGCTTTTCTTTCCCTTGCCTGGGACGTCTGTCTGTCCTCCAGGAGCCTCCTGTCCGGTTAAAATACCATCCCCTCTCTTGGTCAGGATGACCATCAATCCCGTATCCTGGGTATGACAATAAACTGCATCTGGCCCTGCAAGTGGTCCTCCAACTTGTAGCGAAATCATGGGGGTTGGTGGTAGGACTGGCACTCCAGCCACCGTAAAAAAACTTCACGCAGCTCTGAGACAACAGACAGGACTCCTTTCTGCTCTTCATGGGAGTAGCTCTGCTGCAGCTGATCACATTATGAAGGGGATGGGTGAAAGCCCTTGAGAGCCTCATCCCCTGAAGAGTCAAAACCGTCAGAGAGCCAATGGGGTCGGACCTGTTGGGGATTGGAACTGGCGTGGTACTGAGGAGTCACCCACTGCACGGCAGCACTCAGGTCCCAATTTGAGGTGGCCTATCTGGGTAGGCGCATGGTATGTCTTGTCTTTCAGGCATGATGATCATCTTCCTCTGCTATTAGAGGAGCTTTGTAAACTCTGCATTTCAGTCGCGGCTCTCTCTGAGGTGTGCAGACCTGAGACTGGTCAGATCTCTGCAGTTGGGTACACCTTTTATTGGTCTGGTCGTTCTGATGGCTGTCATACTCGGGGAACAACTGCTGCTATGGTGGATCTGCTCCTTCCAATGGTGTCCGATGTCACTCCTTTCAACAAGTGAATTATGAGACTCAGATTAAGGCATTCTCTAGGTACCTTGTCTGTTGTCTCAGTGTATGGTCCGACCTTTGTGAGTGATGTCCTGGTGAGGGAGACATTTTATTCACAACTTCGCTTGGTGGTTGATGGGTGCCAGCGAGGTGACACTCCTCTGGTCATGGGTGACTTCAGTGCGATCACTAGCACTGACAGGCCTGGCTATGAGGATTGTGTCAGTCCCCATGGGTCTGGCAACCATGGTGAAAGTGGCTCCATGTTCCTTGCCCTGAACTGCATCGTTGGACTTGGTATTCCAATACTGGTGGTGCGGTGAAGGAGATTGATCACATCCTCATGGAGGTTCTTACCAAACTGCAGGGTCTACAGAAGTGCCCAGTTTGTGGATTCAAACCACAGACTTGTTCTTGTTCCTCTAAAGATCCAGCTTAGGTCCACTAGACTACCACCTACTTGGAAAATGAGGCTGGACCTGGCCAAACTCCAAGATCAGGCTGTTTCCATCAAGTTTGCATGCAGTTTGTGTGAGGAACTTACTGAGTGCGACTGCTGATCCAAATGTGATGTAGGAGACCTTCCATGGCAAGACCCTGAAGGTGGCTGAGGGTTGTGTTGGTGTTACCAGTGTTCCCAGGTGGAGGTGTTTCATCTCGCAGGGCACCCTGGATATCATCGAGAGGATTCGCAGCGCATGGCTTGATGGCATCTCCGGTCTGTATCGGATGTATCAATGGCTGTGAGGGCTCTAAGGGCAGATAAGGAGGCGTTTGTTAGAGGAATCTGTGAGCAACTGACACACCACCTATGGTCTAGTGACCCATGTCCTGCTCATAGAGGAATAGAAGCATTATGCATATCCATATCTGTTCCTCAGAGAGTCACAGTCAGGGCAGCTGATGGAACAGTCCTTTCGGATGATACTCCAGATGTAACCCGCTGGGCTGGCTACTTTGAGCATCTGTTTAAAGCTGATCGTCCATCTAGGATGTTGGATATCTCAGGGTCCATGGTTCTTGAGGCTGATCCTTCAATTCACTGTGAACCACCAAATCTCACTGATATTGCACAGGTGGTGAACCAGCTGGGGTAGGGAAGGCTGCAGGGATCTGTGCTATTTGGGTTGAACTTCTCCAGGCCGAAGGTAAGGCTGTCCTCCTGGCACTGGAAGCAATCTTTGTTTCCATTTGGGAGAAGGGCATCATTGCAATTAAGTGGAAAATGGCACTTGTCGTTCCTATCTGGAAAGGGAAGGGTGATCGCCTGGATTGAAGCAACTACAAGGGGGATAACACTACTCTCAGTGCTGGGTAAGGTCCTTGCTAGGGTCGTCCTCAACAGGATCCATGATCACTTGCTCACCTACCAGAGACGGGAGCAGTATGGTTTTACATCTAAGAAGTCTACAATCAACCACATCCTGGAACTGAGAGTTCTCATGGAGCGTAAACACAAATATCGGCAGAGTTTCTTTGCAGTTTTGTCGATTTTCTTAAAGTGTTCAAGTCAGTTGATCAAGCTGCCCTATGCGACATACTGAGACTTTGTGGGACACCCTCCAAGTTGCTGGATATCATGGACGGCCTGTACAAAGGTATTGTAAGTGCTGTGCAGAGTAGAGGCAGAACCTCTACGTTCTTCCCAGTTGATTGTGTGGTTTGTCAGCGATGTGTTCTTGCTCCTACTCTGTTCAATGCGTGCATGGACTGGGTGTTGGACAAGGTCTTGGGGTCCAGCGGCTGTGGGGCATCTGTTGGTGAAGATTCACAGATATTGAATTTACTGACAATGCTGTGATGTTTGCAGAGTCAATGGAGGCTCTGATTGGGGCTCTCGAGAAACTAAGCGAGGAATCTGAGTGTCTGGGCTTGTGAGTATCCTGGACAAAAATCAAGATACAGGTCTTTAATGACCTCTTGGGCATAGCCCTCAGCAGTATGACTGTCTGTGGAAAGAATGTCACCCTAGTCAAGAGGTTTACTTACCTCAGCAGCAACATTCATGTCTCTATGAAGTCAGTAGACGATTTGGGAGAGCATGGGGGGTCATGAGGTTGCTGGAAAGGATTGTGTGGCACTCCCAATATCTTTGCAAAAGGACGAAGGTCCAAGCCTTTAGAGTCCTGGTGCTGCCTGCTTTGTTATATGGCTGCGAGACATGGTACTATCCAGTGACTTGAGATGAAGACTGGACTCCTTCAGTACTTTGTCTCTTCAGAGAATCTTTGGGTACCGCTGGTTTAACTTTGTGTCGATTGAGAGGTTGGCTCATGGAGTTCCTAATGAGGCACGTTACCTGCACTGTGTGGCGTAATTCCCCAAGGGTGATCCAGCTCACAGGATCCTCACTGTTGAAGACCCAAGCAGCTGGACCAGGCCATGGGGAAGCCCACATAACACCTGGGTGCAGCAGATGGATGGTCATTTCTGGAGGGTGGGACTGGACCGTGTGTCTGCTTTGGGGGCTGCCACCCTGGATCTCGAGCTCTTCCATTGTGTGGTGGTGCAACAACGCGCTGTACAAGTACATGCTCCCCAGCCTGACCTATATATATATATATATATATAACAAAAGTTAGACCTCTTATATCATTGAAAGATGCTGAGAAATTAGTTCACGTTTTTTTTTTTCAGTCGACTAGATTACTGTAACGCACTCCTCTCAGGACTACCCAAAAAAGACATCAATCGTTTGCAACTAGTGCAGAATGCAGCTGCTAGAATCCTAACCAGGAAAAGAAAATCTGAGCACATTTCTCCAGTTTTGATGTCACTACACTGGTTACCTGTGTCATTCAGGATTGACTTTAAAATTCTGCTTATGGTTTATAAAGCCTTAAATTAGCTCGCCCCATCTTATATATCAGAATGTCTGACACCTTATATTCCAAATCGTAACCTCAGATCCTCAAATGAGTGTCTCCTTAGAATTCCAAGAGCAAAACTTAAAAGAAGTGGTGAGCCGGCCTTCTGCTGTTATGCACCTAAAATCTGGAATAGCCTGCCAATAGGAATTCGCCAGGCTAATACAGTGGAGTACTTTAAAAAAACTGCTGAAAACACATTATTTTAACATGGCCTTCTCATAACTTCACTGTAATTTAAATCCTGATACTCTGTATATCCAATTCATTATAATAACTATTCATGGTGGCTCTAAAATCTGTACTAACCCCTACTCTCTCTTCTGTTTCCTTTTCCAGTGTCCTAAGCCACCACCATCTACTCAAAGCACCGTGATGTTCCAACAATGATGGATGGATTAAAAGCCAGAAGTCTGTATGACCATGAGCATCAAGTGACTCCGTGAGAACCCTAACTACAAAGAGGACTATTTCATTTATGTTAGGTAGAATGCCCAGAGGGGACTGGACGGTCTTGTGGCCTGGAACCCCTGCAGATTTTATTTTTTTCTCCAGCCGTCTGGAGACCATCGGACCTTTTCTATGTTAACTAATGTTGTCTTATTTTAATTTCTTATTTTGTCTTTTATTTTTATTTTCTTTACTATGTAAAGCACTTTGAACTACTTTTTGTATGAAAATGTGCTATATAAATAAATGTTGTTGTTGTTATATACAGTGCATCCGGAAAGTATTCACGGCGCATCACTTTTTACACATTTTGTTATGTTACAGCCTTATTCCAAAATGGATTAAATTCATTTTTTTCCTCAGAATTCTACACATAACACCCCATAATGACAACGTGAAAAAAGTTTACTTGAGGTTTTTGCAAATTTATTAAAAATAAAAAAAACTGAGAAATCACATGTACATAAGTATTCATAGCCTTTGCTCAATACTTTGTCGATGCACCTTTGGCAGCAATTACAGCCTCAAGTCTTTTTGAATATGATGCCAGAAGCTTGGCACACCTTTACTTGGCCAGTTTCGCCCATTCCTCTTTGCAGCACCTCTCAAGCTCCATCAGGTTGGATGGGAAGCGTCGGTGCACAGCCATTTTAAGATCTCTCCAGAGATGTTCAATCGGATTCAAGTCTGGGCTCTGGCTGGGCCACTCAAGGACATTCACAGAGTTGTCCTGAAGTCACTCCTTTGATATCTTGGCTGTGTGCTTAGGGTCATTGTCCTGCTGAAAGATGAACCGTCGCCCCAGTCTGAGGTCAAGAGTGCTCTGGAGCAGGTTTTCATCAAGGATGTCTCTGTACATTGCTGAAGTCATCTTTCCCTTTATCCTGACTAGTCTCCCAGTTCCTGCCGCTGAAAAACAGCCCCACATCATGATGCTGCCACCATCATGCTTCACTGTAGGGGTGGTATTGGCCTGGTGATGCGCGGTGCCTGGTTTCCTCCAAACGTGACGCCTGGCATTCACACCAAAGAGTTCAATCTTTTCTTTCTCATGGTCTGAGAGTCCTTCAGGTGCCTTTTGGCAAACTCTAGGCGGGCTGCCATGTGCCTTTTACTAAGGTGTGGCTTCCATCTGTCTACTCTACCATACAGGCCTGATTGGTGGATTGCTGAAGAGATGGTTGTCCTTCTGGAAGGTTCTCCTCTCTCCACAGAGGACCTCTGGAGCTCTGACAGAGTGACCATCGGGTTCTTGGTCACCTCCCTGACTAAGGCCATTCTCTCCCGATCGCTGGTGGTTTTGAACTTCTTCCACTTACGGAAGATGGAGGCCACTGTGCTCATTGGGATCTTCAAAGCAGCAGAAATCTTTCTGTAACCTTCCCCATATTTGTGCCTCGAGACAATCCTGTCTCGGAGGTCTACAGACAATTCCTTTGACTTCATGCTTGGTTTGTGCTCTGACATGAACTGTCAACTTTGGGACCTTATATAGACAGGTGTGTGCCTTTCCAAATCATGTCCAATCAACTGAATTTACCACAGGTGGACTCCAATTAAGCTGCAGAAACATCTCAAGGATGATCAGGGAAAACAGGATGCACCGGAGCTCAATTTGGAGCTTCATGGCAAAGGCTGTGAATACTTATTTTTTTATTTTTAATAAATTTACAAAAACCTCAAGTAAACTTTTTTACGTTGTCATTATGGGGTGTTGTGTGTAGAATTCTGAGGGAAAAAAATGAATTTAATCCATTTTGGAATAAGGCTGTAACATAACAAAATGTGGAAAAAGTGATGCGCTGTGAATACTTTCCGGATGCATTGTATATATATATATATATATATATATATATATATATATATATATATATATATCGCTCATATGCAGTTCAGTAGTTCCCCTGCTCCATTTTTCCTTCCACATAGTGCCACCAGCTGCATGCACTTATGCTTTTAACTGTGAGCAGTAAACAGTAAAACTATGGCAAAGGTTCACAGTGACAACTTCCAAATGCAAATTCCACACTTGGAATCAGTTCCAGACCTTTTCCCTGCTTAATAGTTAATTAAATAATGAAGGAAATGCTCCCTGGCTATGGAACAGCTTGTCAGTCAAATGTCCAAATGCTTTTGCACCCCTGAAAATAGGCTCATACAATATTTTTGGTAAACACCTTAAATAAACAGAAAGTTTACACTCTAATCGCATAATGATTGTTTTACTTCAAATCTACTGTGGTGGCATACAAAGCCAAAATTATGAAAATAACACGTAAGAAACTTGTGAACATGATATGAAAGTCATTTTTTATATGATTTTTTTTTTTTAGAAAATGATAACAGTTCTTTAGAAAATGCAATATTTAAAACAGCTGCACAAAGTACAATTCCATATTTATGAAAGAAGACGTTGATAAGGGATTTTTACTAAATGCAATACATAATTTTAATAGAACAATTTAGGAAACAAATGTATTTCGTAAAACATATTATTGTAAAAAATGGTAGTAATACGGCATAATAAGGAATTTCATTTTTGTTTTTCAAAGACATGTAGCTATATATATATATATATATATATATATACATACACACACACACACACACACACGCACACAGTATGTTCATTTTCCTCATCTGCAGGTCCATTTATATTTTATTTTTAGAATTAGTTGATTTTTTTAAGTTGTGGGAGTATTAAATTAATTAACCTTTGGGGCAATGATGGCAAAGCACTTTGCATGTCACCTTGTCCATCAAATAAAAATGTGATCTTGTATATCATCTGAGTGAGCCCCAATGGCGCTTCAGGTTTGCACAATTCCTTTACAGCTATAATTCTTTTTGTTCCTAGCTATTAATTTAGTAATAAATTATAAAAAAATTACAGCAAGGAATTAACCATTAATGCATTCTTAAAAGGTTGCAACAACTTATATGCTAAATTTTTGGAGCGAAACAAAATTCTGGTAGACTTGGAAAAGCAATTCATTTTAAAAATACTGTACTAAAATACATAAAATAATGATATTTTCTAAGGATCAGGAATCCTGCAATCTAAAAGTGATATTAAATATATAATACAGCCACGAATTCCCTGTTTTAGACATGCAATACGAAAGCACTGCAAGAACAGCCATCAACTGGCAGCAGCAATAAGAGGATCATTTTGACATGTGGCACACTGATTTGGCTAAACATTTCTCAGCTCACATTGTAAGGAACATCAGCTGCTTTATTCCCTTAATAGCCATGTCTAATGCGATAGCCTCAATGGTTTTGTCCCAAGTCAAGGTATCAGCTCCAGGTCAGAAGGTAACATTCTGTTTACACGATTATTTCCTAAAGCACTTATCTGGCCTTGCGGTGTGAAAGTTGACTTTGCTCCCCATTGTGAAGCCTGAAGAATTGGTAAATTAGCCACACTGAGCTGGAGCTCAATGGCGTGAGGTGGGAGGTCTCCAAAGCCCCCAGTGTGATGCCCAGTGGGCCGCCTTATTAGCCGCGTCATCACAGTTCATTCAGGCAAACTGTAACAGTGTCACCAACATTCCCACACAAAGACAAAGTTCTTCACACAGTCTATAAACATGCTTCCCCTGGCCAATTCATCCTGCTTTGACACTGCTAAAAAAGGGTTTTCAAAACAGGAGCTCTCAATGAGGGGGAGCTATTCGTCAGGCTTCCTGGGAAGAGACAAAGCAGAGGTCAGTGAATAATTTATGATGCTAAGGATCTGCTACCAGATTCCCACTAGACAGATACACATAATGGCCATCACTAAGGAAATAACTTTAAAAATTATTGTTTTTAAAGAGTGAGATAAAACAGAATATATTCAAGAGCCGGCTTCAACCTTTTATGCAGTGATTATGCTATGTCACATTTCCTTACTGTAACAGTACAACATTATGCCACCATTAACAGTACAGCCTTTGCATTCTTCAAGTCACCCAAATATTTACCATTTAAGTCAGCAAAGTGCTTATATATCAGCATATAACAGAAACACATTATTTTAGTTTAATAATAAAAATGCCACAACAAGTTTTAAATAGTGAAATCATGATAAGGCTATCCGGTCCTGCACAGTTTGTCAGATATCCTTACTTAGATAAAATATCACAAAATTTTCAGCTTAGATTTCAACATGAATGCAATTAATATTAATGAGAAGGTATATCTAAATAAAAATGTACACACACAGTATGTAGTATGTCTGCATTCATAGTATAGTACTGCTTTCAAGGCAATCACCAGTGGTCAATCACTTCAATAAAAAATGGACACATTTAGGAAAATAAGCTAATCTTATAGAAAGTTCACATTACAGCTTGTTTTTGTTTACAGTTTTGCCAATAAAGTGTATGCTGTGTTAGTTTTTTAAATATATCTTTTTATACCTAAATCACTGAATAACTATACCACTGCAGTTTAGTAAATCCTGACTCCTCGTCCTCCCCCTACAGAAAATGAGCTTATTGGTGTTAAAAAAGTGACCCCAAGGCTTTAGACAACAGCAGCATTAGCACATTTTCCATATGAAACAGCAAGGCATTGTGGCCTTTAAGTTCACACACATTAGAATAGAAGTGAGGAGATACACAGAAAACTGGCAGAAAAGGTCACTAAAAGGTTATTGGACAGAAACAAGACAAAGTTCACACTGAGTGGCTATGATACCTTACAAAAAGAGAATATATACAGTGCAAGTGGCATACAGTAAAATCACACAGTCGGCAACAAAGTGTAAAAGGATAAGAACATTTTGTCAGCAAACATTATTTAAAAGGCAGAATTTTATTACAATAAAAATGTATCCCACTCAATTTAACATCTGTTTGACAACCATTTTTACTGTATGTTTGATTAGAATGTGGAAATGCATGGAAACAAAGACACATCAGTGATTATATACACTGCAATAAAGGGTAAAACACAAGTACACATATTGCACACAAACACTCATATAAATTTACATTTGTTCATCTCTTGTTTATACCTTATACCTGTACAGGGTTCTGGACTGGACAGCCAGTCCTATCCAAGCAGGAACAAATCCAGAACAGGATGTTAATCAATTACAAGGTAAACACTTACTCAGGATACAGTCACCAGTTAAAATGGAGTATCCAGAGAATAAACATAAGAACACAGAGATAACATAGACAGAGGAGTGAATCAAACCATAACACAGCACATTTTTTCAAAAAGCCTATCAATTCAAACTGTCTTTCTGTTGTCATTATTCTGTGTTATTACATATGGAACAGGCATACAGCATCAACAAGTAAATAAACTGTAAGGGTTGTTTTTTGTACTGCTCAGGTACTGTATCATTTCTCTGGAATTCAAGCAGCTGCCAAACACCCTGATGGCATGCATGTGAAGCTGACTGACATCTCCAAATTATGCTAGTACAAGTAATAATGAACACATGCATGAGAGGACAATGTGATGCATTTGGGCCCCATCCAGGACTGACTCCTGTTTTGGGATCTGTGTTACCAGGATGGGCTTAGTTCCTCTGCAACCCCTAAATCTGAATAAGAGAGTGAAACTGTAAAGATGAGGGGGGGTGGGCGGGCAGTGTGTGTAGTGTTGTGTTTTGTCTTCAGACATTTTGTTACACTTGCTATATTTTTGCTTTTTTTCTGATTGGATTGTGCTTTGTTCTTTAAATAAAAATACAAAAATGCATGGAAGAACAACATTGAAGTATCAGTTTCACATAAAAAAATCATTAAAAGTAACTTCATCAGATTAGAGTAAAACATCAAGATTATTGAGCACTTTTATTCATGGCTTATTTGATATCATCCATACCTGCTTAATGTTATATCTTATATTTAACAAATATTATTTTGTTTAAGATGAACTAATACACACAAACAGCAGCCTCATTTATTGGATCTGCTATGGATCTGTGAGCCTCACTACATCTATAACTAATTTACTGTGGTAATAAAAGGAAAGGACGCTCGCTGCTACAAACTGCCACCGCACCATTTACAGCAACTTCTCCAGAAAGGTGGGTGAGTACTCATTTTATAACCTCTAGCAGAATTGTCCATTACTCTACAATACATTTAGTGAATGCTTCCTAAACTGGAAGATGTCCATTTATTTTTATTTCCTTGTAAACTAATAAGTGCCATACTTCAACATTTATAGATTTTTATGTTTAGATCATAAGGCTAAGGGAACTTTCTAGTGCTAAAGCAGTACTCTTTGAAACCAATGAAGCATTACCGCATGCAGATATAATTCAAAGCTAAATAACATTGCTTCTGCTTTAAGTGTTCAAATATATTATACATCTATTCTCTGAATCTGCTTTTTCCACTTCAGGGTTGTGGTTAGCTAGCATTTATCCTGGTAGCATGAGGCACACAGAAGGAACCAACTACGGGCAAGATGCTAATCAGCAGCACCCACACTTAATCAAGTCTTTGGGAGTGAGGGAGTTATTTTTTGCCTTGCACTCAGTGCTGCCAGGTTGCATCCCTGATTCCTCTGAAAATGAATTGCATGAAGCAGGTTTCAGAATCTGCGTATATGTGAATGTATAATCTATGTGATCAAAGAGAAATGGGAAATACTTTCCAAATAGTGACCCTCAATTTAATTATTATGACAAAAAAATCACGTTTGAGGTGTAATTTGGTAAATAATTTATTGATTTCTTCTTCTTCTTCTTTCAGCTGCTTCCGTTAGGGGTTGCCACAGCGGATCATCTGTCCGCATATGGATTTGGCAAAGTTTTACACCGGATGCCCTTCCTGACATAATAATCCCCATTTATCCGGGTTTGGAGGTTTAATATCTAGAATATGTTAAAGGTGTGACATCAGCCTAGGCCCTAGAACAACTGTGCCAGTCAACAACTCATTTACACACACAAAGTTTTGCAAATGGATGATTACACAGCAGAAATGTTCAGATGAAATGGAAATCAAAGACAAATGAGAAAGCACACACAGGAAATATGTTGTGGAAAAAATAAAAGTTATCTTGAGGTCAACAATGCTTTATAAGTTAAATGCATATTGCAAAAGATGCTTCAGAAGAACACTAAATTTTTCAGCTTCTGTGAGAGGAGCGATGCAACAAAATAAAAATCAGTGTACTCTAAAACATGATAGTTGCTCTTTTTCATTAAATAAAATTTACAGTAAGAATGCTATGTTTTCTTTCATGAATCTGCTGTATATGAATTTACATAAACTATAAGCTATATGAACAACTTAACCTGCTGCTAACAAAACAGTCCTAATAGAATTAAAAGTCTCCTCTCATTTAGAAAATTTTGTTTTTATGCAAGTTTTTAAAATGCTAAAATCTATCTGGCACTAAGTGGCACTTGCTGTTCTGCATCCTACATAAGTAACCTATTAGCTCAACCACAATTCTGGTGACAGTTTTCATATCAGTGAATTTTTGAAATGCTGGTCAACAGAATGATGTTGTAAATATCAGACAGTAACACAAGTAAGCTAGCAAACTGCAGTAATCACTAAATTTAAAGGTTAAATACTGAACATATTGTTGTCTTTTTAATTTAGTTATGTTTTTAGGGTTTTTTTCTGTTTGTAGCATCATCTAATTTGACAAACAACCCAAGGACCCTGCAGTCTGTGCTCTGTCACTTTTGTCAGGGTGAGTACCTACTTTAAAAATAAATGTAATAATATGATTTATAATCAGAAACAATTGCAGGTGTTATTAACCTACCTTAATGGAAGCACATAATAATATATATTAACAGAAATGCTTCATGACTATCATACATAAAGCTTTTATCACTGTACAGCAGATTACTCAACAGAAGCTCTGTAACTTATGGCTTTGGGCACATATGTGTTGTCTTTCACTTTACATGTCTACGTCTTGTCCTTTGCATATCACAACATTCTCAAACCTGTCCAATTCAATTTACAGACAGTGGATAGAGCTTATCCAACCAGTGTCAGGCACAAGGCAGAAACCAGTCTGAGGAAGAGGCATTAGACCGATTTAGGGCCCTACCATGCATATTTTTAGGATGTGGGATGGAAAAAAGAGTACCCAAAGAAAAAACAATATACACACTGGTAAACATGTAAACGTATTGCAGATGGGAATGGACAGGATTCTCACCCAGAATGCTGGATCTCTGAGGTAGAAGCACTAACTACTATGTTTATTTATCCTTTGATGGGCAGTTACCTTGTTTGGGGATAGTACCTGCCTTGTACCTGATGTTGCCTGGATAGGCCGTGGTGCTCAAACTACTGACTTATTTTTGTTTATTTTTGCATGTTTGGTTATTTTCAATGGTTAAATTGAAGGCTTTATTGATCTCCATGAGTGTACCAACTGACAAAATCTGTTAAACAGACTTTATTCTGTATACTTAGCATTAATTAAGCAGCACACTGATAAAGAGTAATGACAAAGTAAGTAATCCCAGAACCTGGTGATGCAAGGATAATATAATAATTAAAGAAACGTCAAAGAGTTTAATCAATCAGAATATGTTATGTCAACAAACATTTGTAGAGGGAGAAGATTTAAAGTAAAAACTAGGAACTACTTCTTTACCTAGTGTAAAACATATGGAACTCTGAAGCTGCCAAGTTAAGGAGCTGGAGATCTTCTATTATATGTATGTATATATACAGTATATCCATCCATCCATCCATCCATTTTCAAACCCGCTGAATCCGAACACAGGGTCAGGGGGGTCTGCTGGAGCCAATCCCAGCCAACACAGGGCACAAGGCAGGGACCAATCCCGGGCAGGGTGCCAACCCACCGCAGGACACACACAAACACACCCACACACCAAGCACACACTAGGGCCAATTTAGAATCGCCAATCCACCTAACCTGCATGTCTTTGGACTGTGGGAGGAAACCGGAGCCCCCGGAGGAAACCCACGCAGACACGGGGAGAACATGCAAACTCCACGCAGGGAGGACCCGGGAATCGAACCCAGGTCCCCAGGTCTCCCAACTGCGAGGCAGCAGCGCTACCCACTGCGCCACCGTGCCACTATATAGAATATATGTGGTGGTATATAAAATTATAAATTAAAATTATATATTATATTATATATACACATAAATATCTTTAAATACATGTACATGTTCCATTGATGTTTGTCCATACATAACTAACAGCTTTAAATACCCCCCATTATTATTTTTGCCACTAAAAAATTAACATAAAAATAAACCTTTAATGTCTAATATTCCATAGAGTATCCCATCAGATTTGACTCACAAGTAGCAGATTTATTTAAATAATAAGCAAATATACTTGTCAGTGAAATACTGAGCTGAAGACAAAACTGATTTGACAAAGCTAACATTAACAAAAGCATATTGGAAATGTACTGCACAATATAAAGCGAGACGTAAGTAGAGGTTTAACAGTGATGGAACTAGGACAAGTGGAAGACAAATAGTCATCTAGCTCCAAAACAAGGGGCAAAAAATGACATTAACTAAAACATTCATCCAGCTTCATCAAGAAACCACTTGCATTATGCTGGCCTCCTTCGAGCTGAATATGTCTTTTGCTTGGAAACTGAGTAGCCTTTCTTTCCTCATTCAGCTGCCTATTCTGGGAAAAGCCCAAAGAAAAACATTTAGATTGGAGGAGTCTTTGAAAAGTGCTGACAGTTGACTGATGAGTATCCATAAAATGACAAAGAATTGTTGTGTGGAGTCTGTGCATCACATAGGCGCTCCCTGGGAAACTAATTGCTCTGAATTGTTAATGGTAACATTATTTTTCTGGCAATCATCTCTTTTGAATGCCGAAAATGAGCATGAAACAGTTCTTTTGACTGAACATAAAAGTTAAATGTCCCAATGTTGATCAAATTAACTTCAGCTATGTGACAATAGACTATATTTGTGAGAAAATAATGAGTGGGACAAAGCATGATTTTATGCCAAGATTTCACAGTTGTAATGTAAAAATGTTTCTGTCAACTTAGAACAAGAAGAGTTTCAAAGGAAAGAAAGAAATGTGCCCACAATTTAAAATACATAAATAAACTGAAGATTAAACAACAAAATGTCAAATGATGCCTGTAGGAAAGCATACCTATAGTTTCTTTGACAAAATAATTCATATAAAGAATTTTCTCCTTAGAAACTGCATTTTAATTGGTCGTTAACACCAGAGCCGTTACAACACGCATATTTTAATAGCCTTGTCACTATATAGCAAAGAGAACACCAAAGGCTGACATGATAAATAAATGGAGTTCCTCAAATAGTGTTAATGACAAGAAAAATTATCCTGGTAAATATTGATCTAAAGAGCAAAATTGACTATTAAAACTTTAAAGGTTCATTGGTTTTTAATTCAATATCCACATGAAACTCGAAAATTTCAAAAACAATAGTTTCATACAGAGAATATCTAATGAACAGTACAAACACAGATGTGCCCTTTAAAAATTAAGTGCATACCTTTAAAAAATCTAAAGAAGAACACAAACCGTAAAAAGTTGTTTTGATGCCATTCACTGAAAGTTTAGCTCCCTAAACTGTAGGCCTTCGTGGCTTTGTTCTCTGCTTTGGAGACGGAACGCTATTTAGCAGTTTAAAGGCAGCAGAGGAAAAGACTTATCAGATCTGCTTTCAACTAGCACTAAATCTGCATTATTAGTTCAATGCACATAAGGGTAATACAAAGGCCCAGCTTGAAACCGCTCTGCCCTGTGATTATCGAGCACCAAACAGCTACTGTAGCTCAGCTGGAAATGTAGACCTACACTGCTTTTAAAGAGAGATTAGAGCCAAGGGGTGGAAAAAAAAAAGAAAAAAAAAAGCCCTCTTTACACTATAGATATCCGCACTTTCCCTTTCCTACTTTTTCTGGAAGGAGTGATGGTAGACAATGGGTCAAGATGGTTCCCAAAACCTTCTTGAATGGAGACACTGTTGGTGGTAGCACTCATTCAAAGTGAGCTTCAGTGTATTGTCCTCCTCGATCAGCGGATCAGAATAGTGTTTGCTGGTGGCTGCCAAAAGGTTAGCAGCTCTGATGAAAGGAATTGCCTATTATTCACTGCTCTTACAGAACTCCTCTATTGTGAGGCTCGGCCCACTGTTTCACGATGGAGGTCCGGATCTGCGGCTGGCTGCTCACTCAAAATGAGCAATTCATGCGAAATGCGGCCTTCGCAATGTAAAATTCCAAATTTCTTTTCCCAAAGACATGCTGATATTGACAACTTTGGTATTGTCACAATTTAATGATATACATTATGACTTGTCGGCCCGATAATTTAAAATACTATTACCTTCTGACTCCTTTTCTCAGCCAACGCTTCGTGGGAGGTCCCAAGTTTGCAGTCTGTTAAATCTGACAGGCTACATTTTTTTGCTTACCCTCTTTTTCCTTCTCTTAAGTAAAAAGTGCCATTAATGTCAAGCCTATCCCACTTGCCACCATAGTTTACCATAGTGACATTCATGGTGTTAACAACTAAAATCTTCAAGTCACCATCATTACTACAACATTGTATTTCTTATTTAGAATTTACCATCTTTTTTTCTCACATTCCATACTGCTCCTTGCCACTCTCCTTTAAATCTACGTAGCAAAACATACAAGTCATTTTATTTCATAAAATAATCATGTAAGATAATGTGCACACCTAACTATTTCAAAATTCACCAAGTTTAAGCTGTAAATATGGATTATAACATAATCACAGACACACTTCCAAATTTGCAATGTTTAATAGATCATCTTTACAAATGCCTGAACATTCAATATTTTTAATGCATTTGAAGACTGACAACACCTGACAACATCAAAATTCTATAAACAAGAACATTTAATTCTTAGTTTGTAGGTTCAAAGGTAAATATTACTAGAACAAACCATATAGTTGTACTTTAAAGAAAAACATGCAATAAAGTAAAACTAGAGTCTTACCGATCTAGAACGTAACTCAGTGCTTTCTGCCGCGTTCGTGAATAAACAGATGGGCTGTTTTCCCAAGCAATTAAATTGGAAGCATCATGGAAAAGATGAATGTTCACCAAGTCAAAGGTACTGTCAAGAAAACAACCATCACACAGTTAGTCATCATGGTAATGCTCAGAGACTTTGGTTTGAAATTAACCTCGACGGGACTGAAACCCCATAACTCATGACTTTATACCCCCCTTAATTGACAAACCAAATTCCTAGTGATAAAACGAAAGACTAGGATTCACCTCTGCTTCAGTGAAGAGGAAGACCTTTTCTCTGAACACCTATCAGTATTATGCAGAAAATGGAAGCATACCTGAATAAAACTTTTTGATTTACTAAACTAGATATCCAAACCAGGATCTCCTGGATTAGAATTCATACATTTACCTTGCTATATAAATATGTATGACACTTTATAGTAAGTTATTCAGCAATTTATACACCATTGCCCACACCTGGTAAGCTTTTTTCCATTTATTACAATAAACTTGACCTGTTTAGTTTTGTACAGGTTCCAGATTTAGAAAATGGCCAGACAATCTTTCTCAAAATGGTAAACAAAAAATAGCAGTCCTTTTGGCCTTCTTTTTCAAATATAGTTAATCCTTATCAGTGTTTCATTGGCCAAAGATACATTTTGCCAGTCCATTGAAGCTACTACCTACACCTGCCCACATCTACCCAGACTCACTCATACTCATTCAGGGCCAATTTTGTGTCACCAATCAATAACTGGCATATCTACGGGATGCATGAATAAAACAGAGCAACTGAAGAAAATCAGCGTAGACAAAGGGAGAAAATGCAAACTTTACATAGTCATTGGGCTGTGATTAGAAAAACACTGCATCAGCCTAAAGACTGCTATGTCTCAGCCATTCTAAAATGTGAAATTTCTTCTGCTTGTGAACCTTTTTGGGTAAAAGGCCATCCCTCACATACACAGTAGTATGGATGTATGTTGGTAGTGTCATCAATCATGATGCTCTTATGGATGTAATTCTGAATTACTCAAGCACTAAACCTATGACTACCTCAGAAATATCATTTTGCTTCCTAAATTGTTATTGTAATCATATTAGATGAAAATATAACAAGAAACACACATATATTTAAAAGACACTAAAATTTAAATAAATGCTTTCTTTGATCATTTAGTGTAGGAAATGCAAATAGTATCATCCACTGCAGGTTAGGTAGCTTGCTGTTTAGGACTCCCCTCCTATTTATAAATTTACTGCAACATGCAAGTAAGCACACATTAAAATTGGAAGCATGGACAGCCTGGCTGCAGTCACAGAGCTGATTTGTCTGCCATAAAGTTATCTGAGCCACAGAAACTAGCCATTGACTCGACTTTTTTAGAGTGGGCTTGTGTTTTCTGTGCATCAGCCACCTATGATCATGCCCAGAATTTCTTAAAGACTTAACAGTCCCTTAATCATCAAACTCCTTTTGACAGATGGAATTGTGAATTCAATCGATTTTTTCTCAATCCTATAACATTACCAATGCTCTTTGTTAGCAGTGTAGTAAGATTTCAGGCCTTGTTTCAAAACTTGAAATAATTAACTAAATTTTAATGTCAACATCGAATTTTTATGACTATTTTATTAACATACTTGCATATAACCTGTCATATAATTTGGTTGTAACAGAAGGATGAAAAAATTAACAGTTTTAAAACTTAATAAATCAATCATTTCTTCACCTATTACCAAACCCATATATTCCAGTTCAGAGATGGGGAATTTGAAGTCCACGCCAGCAGTATAGTGTACAAGACAACAAACACATATTGGGCTCTCTGATACATATATACATGTTTACTAATATCAGGTCAAATTAGAATTGCCAATTATTCTAGCATGCATGACTTTGGGATAAGACAGGAAAACAGGAAGGGAAAAGAACAATCTTGCAGACATATGGAGAATATCTGATTTTTCACCCAAATCCTAAAAACATGTACAGTATTTTTAAACTAGTGGCAATGAATGATTGAATATGTTTGTGAATGACTGAGTTATAGAATGAGTACCATATACGATAATAGGTTTAGAGGTCAGAGTATGGTAAAATACTTACTAGTATGTGCTAATCAACATATAATACATTGCAATTCCAACTCTGTGATCAAAGTCACCAGGGAGACTCTGGTTATTCCAGAGTTATGCTAAAGGGACTTGAAAATGTACAAATAAATATTGTCAAACACAATACAAGGTAGTGTCTAATGGTTATCGCAAGGGAAAACATATGGGGAAGGGTAAGCGTATATAATGCAAAACCTGACTGAAAGCTGGCATTCAGTCTGAAATCAGCTAACCAAGTTGTCAGACCTCTTGGCCAGCTTGTGACTTGATCCTTGGCTGAGATATTCCTAAATTATTTATTTTTTTATTTTACACTTTGATAGTAATTTTTGTTTTTGGGAAATTAAATGGGGCATCCACTGGGACCACAATGCTTTATCAACCTGTCTTTAATTTAGTTACTATATATTGTGGCAGATGACCGGGGATCTTGCCCCACCGGGATGCCTGGAGAAGGGAAGGACCGGGAGAGGGGCAATATCTTCCATGGGGCGCAAGAGGGCAGCCCACCTGGATTGTATCAGGGCCATGGATTTGGAGCATGGAAGCTCAGCCCTGTTGAGGTCCGTGGTCTCCGTCAGAAGGTACTTGGATGATCACGGAGCCTTGGACTGCAGCACTTCTGCCACACCAGGAAGTGCTGCAGGAAGTTCATCAGGGCGCACCTGGAGCATATCTGGGTGCAACATAAAAGGGGCCGCCTCATTCCATTTGGGGAGCTGGAGTCGGGAGGCAGAGGACAGAGCTTGCAAGGAGAGGAGAGGAGAGTGCAAAGAAGAAGAGAAAAGACAGGATTGTGAGCTATTTGTGGTGCTTTGTGCACTGTGTGCTGTAAAGAAAGAGCAGGAAAATAAATAGTGTCTGTTTTATATATAGTACTATACAGGGTGAGTCAAAATTATGTTAACATTAATGGTACTGTTATGTACTTATACATTGTAATGGACGGCCGGGTCCCATGCCCGGTCGGAATGCCCCTGCTGTATATGGTCCGGGGGAGCAGCCATGGGCTCCTCACTACCTCCCCCGGGACGCTTGGTGGCAGCCTCCCTGGCTGATGATGGTGCCTCAGTTTCCCGCAGGGTTTCCTGGGAGATGGAGTTCTCCACAACCCTATTGGGATCTGGGATGGCCGCCAGGGGGTGTTGCATGGATTCCGGAGCCCACCTGGACATCTCTACAGCCCCGCCCGGAGGTGCAATTAGCCACAGGTGATTAAGCACCTGGAGCACTTCCAGGTGGGCTATAAAAGGGCCAGCATTCACCACTCAGGAGCCAGAATCGGGAGGAAGAGGACGAGGTTGCCTGAGAGGAGTGGTGGTGCCAGCAGAAGGATTGCTGTGTCAATAGTAAGGTGCTTTGGGACTGTGTTATACCATGTGGGGTTCACGGGGAAGACGTGCCCCACAGGGGAAGAGTGTTTGGGCTGTGTTTAAGTGCTTGGGACTGTGTATTGCCAGTGGGGTTCACGGGGAAGACGTGCCCAACAGGTGAAGAAAAATAAAAGATTTCTGTTCCATTTACACGTGCCTCAGTGTGAATCTGTGCCAGGTTGGGCACTTATATAGCACCTTATTCACAATATGTATACTTTAATACAATTTTTGTGGACAATTTATGTGCCACATATTGTACATGTCTTGAACATGATGGTGAACAGGTTGAGACATTCCTGTAAATCATCTTGCACATATGAAGTATGCTTTGTGAATAAATTATTTCCGCCATTCAAATGTTAACATAATTTTGACTCACCCTGTATGTATATTATTATATATATATATATATATATATATATATAGTTAGTATTTAACTACTTTTTTCTTTTATGAAGTAGCTGAAAAAGGTTCTAAAACTATTTATGATAGTACACGCACTAAATGTTATCTGCTTAATCACTCCACTTATGTCTACCAAAATCAGTGCTTACCCCTTATACAGTACTGGAGTGCGGTACAATGATTTTTAATTTGGAGCAATTTCATAATTTCTGACATCTTTTCAAGCTGCATTGACTTTGGTCATTACTATTTCATTTAAAAAAAATAAGAATGTTTTCATTGTTTCTTTGTTTCACTGAAATATACATTTTCTCATTTTTGCCATTCATTATAAGAGCATTAGTATTTGTAAGCCTTGGTCCTTTTCATCATTTTGATTCAGAGCTGCTCAGTTTCAGTTATTAACTTTTTCAAAATTCCCAAAGATGCCCTATCATAATTAGTATGCTGACAAAATATATTCTGAAATTTTTGAGAGTCTGAACTCTCTTTGACATTCCAAAGATTCAAAGATTTTTTTTTAATACTTTCTGGTTATGTTAAAAGAACGAAGACCAAATGTTTCAGCTTTTTTTTCTAATTCTTCGATATTAAATTCTGGTTCTTTTATTTCATTAAGTAAGTGATTAATTTAACATGGTTTATATGCTTATACAGTCTCAAATGTGTTTCCTTTACAGGATATCATTAGGCCCTGAATTGTAGAGCAGATCTCTCTCTCTCTCTCTCTCACTCTCACACACACACACACACACACACACACACACACACACACACACACACACACACACATACTGAGCCAATTTAGAGTCACCACATCTTTGGCATATCTTGTATAGCCATACAAACACAAAAAGCTATCTATAGTACAAGTATATTAGTTTTGTACCATCCCTAGTTTTATCAATAATCACTTGTGTATTTATTAGATTCTTATAAAGTACTCTTCCCTAATATGAAATTTCATCCGCTAAAAAAAAACAGGGCATAGAGAATTCACAAAAAATAAAGAAATTAAAGTGCCAGATTCAGAAACTATAACTGGCAAAGACAGCTTTTTCAAACTGTTTGGCTTACTTTTTAATGAAAGTGACATCAATTTATATTTATGATGTTTCCATAATCGTTAGATTGTCCAAAAGGAAAGCCAAAAGAATATGATATTCTGTTATGCAGCCTTACATTTCAAAACTATTTAATTCTTCTCTTCTCATGTCATCTTTATATTAAATTACCACGCCTGAGAAGAAAACATTGATATCCATCAAATACAGGTTCTACTGCATCTAATACATTGTGTCATCTGTCTTAGGCACCCTCATGCCTAATACAATTATGTTTGATCCAATACACCATTTCACTGCACTAAGCAAAGCACATCCAAGTCACACCATACAAAGGTTTCTGGACATTAAATAAAGGATCCTGTAATCCTTTCAAATTTGCAGATGGACTAAAAACTTAATAGAAATGTAAACCTACCAGTCCGCTATAGACCATCTTGTTCTGATGTAGCCTTTTCTGGACCATTTACACTAAAAAAAGAAGACAAAGACCATAAAATTGCATACTGTACTTTAGTTTTAAGTATCCATAAAATTACCAGACCTCAATAATCAAACACTTCAAATCAATGAACAGCTTCTCTTTAGTCCCATCATATCTTGCACGTTACTTTATACATAGTCTGCTTTTTTTGGATTTCAAAAACTCATTTTAACAAGCTTATTATCTCTTTAGCACTAGCGATGATGCAAATGTAATCGTTCCAGCCAGACTTCAATATTTTCTCAGATTTGATAAACATGCAAGGGAGATGAGCAGAGTAATAAAAAAAACTACTTAAAACAGTGTTAATGAAAATAAATACACCAAACTTGTCTTATGATGCAATTAGGGAATTTATAAGAAAGTACAGATCTAGACTTGATGATCATTTAAACCTGACAAATAATACTTTCACTCATTTTGCAGAATTGCTTATCTTGATACAGTATATAAGTGAGGTAAATTGTAACATAAGGCATGCTTAGAGTAACCAATGCACTATACATTGTGGCAGACAGCTGGCTGCCCAAAGAGAAGAAGGATGGGGGAAGGCAGCTACTATGAGACACTGTCTCCCCCAAGACACCAGATGGCGAGTTTCCTGCAGCATAGCAGTGCCACGGATTCCCGCTGGGCATCATGGAATTTGTAGTTCGGCATCACAACCCTGCTGGGTACTGTAGGTGCTGCCAGGAGATGCTGCAGGAAGATCTGGGGATTTGTATTTCCCATATAGCCCAGAAGTACTCCCAAGTCATGGGGTCAGGAGCCCCAAAGTACTTCCAGGGATGGAAGAACGGAAGCACTTCCAGGTCAAGGACTATATAAAGGACTACTGAAGACCCAGCAAGCCAGCTGGAGTTGAGAGGTAGAAGACAGAGCTTGCTGGGAGGTGTGGAGGAGAGAATTGCATTGATTTATTGTTTATTTATTGTGTTTATGGTGGCTGTGGTGCTTGAAAGGCACTGTGAAGAAGGAAAAGAATAAAAAGAACTTCTTTGTGCTTTTATCCTGTGTCTGCGTATCTGTCTATTGGGTTTCACGGGGCGACAGCGACCCCTGGTGTTCACAACATGTACATTTTTGGGGTATAGGAGGCAGTCAAGGTCGGTCAGTCAGTCATTGTCCACCCCGCTATATCCTAACACAGGGTCACGGGGCCAATCCCAGCCAACACAGGGTGCAAGGCAGGAACATACCCCTGAGCAGGGTGCCAGCTCACCACAGGGCACACACACACACCCACACACCAAGCACACACTAGGGACAATTTAGGATCACCAATGCACTTAATGTCTTTGGACTGTGGGAGGAAACCAGAGCACCCGGAGGATCCCACGCAGACACGGGGAGAACATCCAAACTCCATGTAGGGAGGACCTGGGAAGCGAACCCAGGTTTCCTTACTGCGAGGCAGCAGCACTACCACTGTGCCACCATGCCGCCCACGCCAGTCAGGGTGTCTGGAGAAAACCCATTCCAACACAGGGAGAGCGTGTAGCTTCACACACAATGAATAATTGGGATGAGATTAGAAACTAAAATTCTGAGCCATGAGGCGGCATCAACTTCCCCACTTACCACCTCAACCGAAAAAAACCCCTGATCATTCAATGATTGAACCCGCTTAATGTAATTCTGGAATGTAGGAGCCAGAGTTTCTTCCATTAGCATTCATGTGGAAGGCACAACCTTCCAGAACCCTGAGTGCCAATTCAATGCAGAGTACCAATACATGAACACCTACTCTCAGCTACCAATTAACTAACCACACCAGTCTGTCAGAAAAGAGAAGAACATAGAGAGAAAAACACCATGCTGACTAGGGGAAAACATTTTAACTGTACCCAGAAAGTACCCAGATTTGAATTTGAACCCCGGACTGTAAAGCCAACAACAAAAATCTAACATAAAATTCTCAAACTTGCTGAATTCAAATAAGGGCTGCAGAGGCTACAGCCTATCAAAGCAGGAGCCAGCCATGGATGGGGCAGCACTTTTTTGAAGGACCTACTAACGCAGGCACACGCAAGAGGATACTTTAGAATTGCTAATCAAGCTAACACATGCCTCCTTGGGAATGTGGGAGTAACACTGTAGTACCTGGAGGAAAATGCTCAAAGTCAAAGGGAGAACATGAAGACTCCTCACAGACAAGTAAGGATTTGAATCTAAGACACTGGATTCGTGTAACAGCAGCGCTAACAACTGCACCACCATACTGTCATACTGAAGATATAACTTTTGTAAGTTTTGGTAACAAAGGTCATTATTAGATGACTAAGTGGAGATTATAGGAAAAACAGAAGAATGCATAAAAAAACAGTTCTTTAACCATAAACCATCAAGTTGTTAACCATAAATTTATCAAATATTTAAAAGTGCTTACTTCAGTGCAAAAAAGTACAAATTTGATAATCTGTTGCAAGAAACACAATTTTATATTTTAAATCCATATTAATAATATGGGTGTATGTGGGTGTGAGTTTGTGTTGGTGGGTGTCTGTGATGTACTGGTACCCTGTCAAGTGACTGTTGCAGCCTTGCACCCGATGCTTGCTGGGATAGGTTCCAGCTTCCCTGTAACTGTCCTCTGGATAAGGAGGTTTAGGAAATGAATGGATGGATGGATGGAATTAAATTGAACTCTCCTACCCAATTCAGTTATGTGAAGAAAAACGTGCAGCAGAAAACAGTTCATCATAGAGTATATACTGAGCATTAAAAAGATTAAAAGAGAACTTTTTTTTTTCCTCCAAACAGCACTAGAACATTCTTGCCAAATTCTGAGAAAGCTTTTGTAGTGGCAGAGAAAAAAAATCACTTTTTCTAATTTTAGAAAGAAAAAAAAAACAAAATGTATTTATATAGCACATTTTCATGCAAGGCATGTAGCTCAAAGTGCTTTACAAGAGGTTAAAGAAAAAATAGTAAGAACAAAACTAGTATAAATATAAGTAAATGAATGAATAAATTAAGACACTAAACCAATACATACTTAAATAACAAGTAATACATAAAGTCCTTAATTATCATTTTTAAGTCTCTCGTGATTATAATGATAAGTCACATGCTATGGTCAGAAGAGCAGAAAAAGAAAAAAAAAAAAAACTCCAGCAGTTGAAACGCTGCAGAAAAAAATATCTGCGGGGGGGGCCAAGGGCAAAAGACCACCCAGCCTCCATGGAGCATTCTAGCAACTATAAATATGCTTAAATAGTTCCTATTGTTTTTAAGCTTCAGTCATCATCAAAAGTCATAATTTTCCCATTAAGTTGTGAATGGTAGGCTAGCATGGTAGGTTGGATTCTAAGTATGTAAAATAAGAAGATGACAAAGCAATAGATTGCAAGATGCAACAACAGTTTTTTTGTGGCACAATCTTAACCCATCTTGTGTTACTTCAATTAGCTGTGTTAATAGATTGGTATAATTGTAAAATACTACCTGACAACTTTTTTCCCCATTATGATCCAGATTTATGGCTTTTTGAAGACAATTGACCTAATGGAGTATATGCTTGATGACTATACTGAGAATCAGTTTGGATAGTCATGTGCAATGTATAATTTTTAACTGAATTTCACTACAGTATAGTATATATTACACAAATTAATGTGGAATGTGTCCTATTGATGGTTGAATTCCATTACTTATCTGACATTCTGATCTTGCCTGAAGAAGGGGCCTGAGTTGCCTCGAAAGCTTGCATATTGTAATCTTTTTAGTTAGCCAATAAAAGGTGTCATTTTGCTTGGCTTTTCTCTACATTCATAATGGCTAACACGGTACAACACCCTAGTACTACTGACATTCTGATTGAAAGGTTCCATTTCCAAAATTGCTGAAAGAAGCCAAATGAACGTTTTGGATTGGTGTAATCCAAATACAAACCTAAACCCAACAGGGAATGCAGTGGCAAAACCTGAAACAAGCAATTCATGCTCAAAACCCTACTAATGCTTCTGAATTAAAAAGGGTGTCAAGGAAGAGTGGGATAAATTCTGCCATAGCAATGTGAATGACTGCAATTGAATTATGACAAACGTTTAGTTGCAGCCATTATAGCTACAAGAGTCACAACCAGTTAATTAAGTACAAGGGAACAATTACTTTTTCACACAGTGCCATTTGGTGTTGGTAATTTGTTCCTTTAATAAATTAAATAAGTATGGAAAAAATAAAGGAACATTTTCTTATTTGCTCACTTTGGTGCCATTTTCCTTAGATATTATTTTCAATAATATGAATTCCAAAAATTCACTGCTTTTCCAGACTCTAAGCCTGAGCAATATACTGTATTTATGTTAATATTTATTCATCTCTAGATCTTGTCTTCTGCTTGATGTCTGATAAATGTTTCTTTTCTATTACTTTCAACAGTGGCTTGAGGTAATAATCCTGCTATATGATCTTTTTCTTCTTCTTTCGGCTGCTTGCGTTAGGGGTCGCCACGGATCATCTTCTTCCATATCTTTCTATCCTCTGTATCTTGTTCTGTTAAATAATTCTGTTATATGAAAAGTGATCTTAAAAATAATCTTTTGCACTTAAATAGCTTATGTCCCTATGTGGTGGACAAAGGCAAAACACTCTCATGGCTAGTACAAAGGGCTGAAATAAATGGTGTGCCATTATGTTGTGCCATGATTTTGGCTTACCACACCATGTGATAATACAATGTTTTTAGATCCAGACCCAGTAAATTACTGGTTGTTAGGGTTTGAAAATGTCATCCATCTGGTATGGTTTCAACCATTAAAACAAAGGAGGGAGCCTTAATACTAACCCAGGCAAAATTAAGGTATTTTTTTTCTTTTCTCCTTTGTAAAATCCTTACCCGAACCAGAGCTTTTAGAGTTGGAGGCCTCTGCTCTACAGTGTATGTATCTCTTTCATTTACTGAACAAAAAGAGACCATGACTCAATGAGTTCTATGAAATCTCTGTGGCCTAATGGTTTGCCCAAGACTTCTTCTCTGCCTTCTGGAAGCTGCTATCAGCCTCACTAATCTACATGTATAAATCCATTTCTAACTCCACCTTGTATATAAGGAGTTCAGCATTTTGTTAGTTGAATTTATTTATTCATAATCATGTAAATTTGTCACATGAAATTGCATTTTAAATTGGGGGTGATGAGGCCATGGTCAAAATGTGAAAACAAAACCCTTAAAACTTACCATTTCGTTCACTTTGAAATGGCAAACACATACTTAAGAAAACACCCCCATTGGTTAATTGTCCATTGCCTTATCATAGCTACAGGCTGACAATGTAAGTTTGCTTGTGCATGTGCTTGATATTGCTCTTGTCCTTTTATGCTTCTTTCCTTTCCCTAGATGGAAAGAAGGCATTTGATAAAATGGTCCTTTTTTGGTGGAGGATCCTGGCCAGAATGGGATTCAGCCAAGCAAGGGTGTGCTCTTTCTTTAATTTTCTTTTGTTACAGTCTTTTACAGTAGTTCTCCACCACTCAGACCAAATCATTTCCATCTTGGTTAAAGATAACCCCCAAAATGTTTCCTTGTACATTGAAGATATACTACTTCATCTTGGTAATGCCTCTGATCTTTGCCATGTTCTTAACCCATTTATTTCCTATGAAAATCTGGCTGCAAGACCAAAATGTCTTTTCTTTTCCCATTGAATTCTTCTTGTCATCTTTTTTATTTCCCTTTTATTTCTTGGGCGCTGTCTTTTAGTCACCTGGGTCTGGATATCTACCCAGCCAACCAGGGAATCAGAACAGACTGGCAATTATAAGAATGAATTTGCTCCCAGAATTCATTTTGTTAGCTCTATGCTCGCTGTTTGCCAAAACTACTTATTGTTGCTCTGTTTTAATATACTGTATTTGTTTCTCATTTTGTTAAGAAAAATTTGATCACAAAGAAATCCAGTACTATAACTATACTCAACCTAGATGAATCCTTGCTATTTAAACACATTTCCTGCAAGAATACTATGTCTTCAAAGAGCTGAAATGTGATAGAACATTTCTTTTTTAGTTCATAAATGAAACCTTTTATTTCCAGCTTACAAAAAAAATGATATAGTTTTCATATTTTTAGTTAATTTTTTTTAGATAAAGTTTTAACATTAATTAAAATTGTACATTTGTCTTGTCACCTTGGAGAAGGGAATGGGAAGAAAAGAAAATTCCTTCCTTCCTCCTTGATATCACCCACCTCAAGCTTAATTATCAGGTTTTTCAACACTTTCATTTCAGAAAACTTCTCTCTACGGTCTACTGTGCAAGGTCTCTTGTAAATTGTTGGTGTTTAGTGTTGTAGGTTAAGTAAAAAAAAAACAAACAAACAAAAAACACATTTTTGTTGTGTAAGATAAAATGGGAAAGTGTACTGGCACTGTCACTGCAGGATGTACAGGGCATTGTGTGGGCTTCTTCTGAAGTCTGGCATATCGGATCATAAGTCTGCATCCTTCATGATTGTATCACCTTTAAGAAAATCAAATTGTAGTCCTAACACTGATATTGGTAGATGTTTAAGATGTGCTCTGAGCCTTAGAAAATGTTACTAGGAGTATTAGGATGTGGGGAAAGTTGAATAATTGAAGTAAAATGTAATTGTTGGCAGAGAAGAGGTTGTTTTAAGCATCCACGTTCAACAAACAGATGAGACCAAAATCGCTTCACATATTTTCTTTAACACCCTGATCACTGCATATATAGAGAGTGTCATAATCAAGACACAAATGCTGTTTTATAACCCATAAAATGAACAACCACTAATAGCTGATGTGGAATAAAAATATGATAATAAATCTCTGGAATACACAATACTGAATTAATGTCTGAATGTGCATAACATTCTCATAAGCATTGCAGCTACTAGTCACATCGACACACAATTTCCTTGAATGTTCAAAATTGTCTTGGTGACCTTGACCTTGTAATATAACTGCTATTTTTAATAACATAGGTAGGAAAAAGACTTTACTTCTATTGCATAAGGACTCTAATATGTAATTATATCTTAATCTATATTATATAATGTAAAACCAGTGCTAATTTCTTTAACAAATATTGCACACTTCCTCTTCTCCTTTCGGCTGCTCCCGCTAGGGGTTGCCACAGCGGATCATCTTCTTCCATATCTTTCTGTCCTCTGCATCTTGTTCTGTTACACTCATCACCTGCATGTCCTCTCTCACCACATCCATAAACCATCGCTTAGACCTTCCTCTTTCCTGGCAGCTCTATCCTTAGCATCCTTTTTCCCCCTTGGGGATTAATTAATTAATTAAATAAATAATTAATAAAGTAAGTAAGTAAGTATCTATATCTATCTCTTCTCTGCAAATATCCAATCCAAACTGCACATATCTCCTACTGTATTAATTATTGATGTGATAAGCAACTCATCCTAACTAATTGGACCACATTCTGAGAACTGTCAGAAATTGCATTACCAATAAAACAAGGAACTGAGCTACAGTTCTATACTTGCATAAAATCTTGTGCTGCTATTACCTATACAGTAAGATGCTGTATAAAAAAAAGTTTGTTTGTAAAAATCCTTTTCTAACTAACTCTACAAAGAATATTTAACATCAGGCTAGATATTTCTTATCAAACTATGCAAATCACAGAGTATCCAAAAACAGTAAAAATGTAATTAAATCTATCTATCTCTCTCTCTCTCTCTCTCTCTTTCAAAGCTGCCACCATCTGGTAGCTGTATGTTAAAAGCAGGCAGGCCAATAGCTTACCTTTTTTCTTTTCTCAATTAATCTTTATAATAAAGCAGTGACTGGGCGTCATTAAAAAGGAAAGGGAGTGTGCCAGAGCTCAGGGTCTTCCCAGTATAGCCCTTTTATTAAAGAGTAGCAAAATTTAATTTAAAGAGACATTAACTACAATCGTGCCATTAGCATTTATCACCTCCTTGTGACACTATATCTGATGATTTCTGATTTATTCAAGCTCTTTTTAAGGGATGACAACACAAGCCTGAATTAATTATTTGCTTATAATTTACGTTATAAACCATAAGCTCTCATTTTATGAGTACAACAAAACATGTTTATAACAGATAACACCTTTTAATATAGTCTCTGTAAAAAGAAAGAAGTTTGGAAGTTAATGTTTAAAATATGACCATTTTACATTAAGCAAAGCCATACTGGCAGCTGACAATATTTTACTATGCAGGGTGGATATGATAGGCCAAGGACAAATATTGCAACAATAAAGAGATAGTATAAAAGAAGAAAGTCAGAACTTCAGTCTACACGCTGCAAAAATTGAGTTATTAGAGCATAATATTCAATATAATGTGCTGAACACAGATTAGATTATGCAAGTATTTCACCCTCAAATAAGATTATTAACTTAGGGACAAAGAAATTGCACAAATTAAGAAGTGACATGTTAAATACTCTTGAACAATCATGTCTATATCAACATAAAGGAGAGCAATACCAAAAAACTCTCAGATGAGCAAGCATTAAACAAAACACTATGAATTATTCTAAGGGAAATAGAAAAATCTATCTCTAAATACTAGAATAAAAATATATCATTTAAAAATGGTTACATTGATTTACAAAATTGCATGAACTATATTTCCATAAAGTTTAACACATGAATTTCGCCTATTATATGAGATGCCACTTCAACAAAAACTGAGTAATGCTAATTTTTTTGTTTGAGAGAGTGATTAGTGGATATTAGAATTACAGTTTAAATTAAACAAAAATCACATTCCATGAAACATTTTAATTCTCAATGATGCTAAATAAACGATTAAGAAAAAAAAAGCACTAAAGGGATTCCACCGAGAAGAAACCGTTTACAAAGGCCAAGAATACACAGAGAGAAACAGTAATACTGTCATGTTGTTCTGACAGTGCTTTAATTTTACATATCTTATTACTGCGCTCAGGCACAAGCAAAGTGAAATAAAGTGTGACCCAGCAGGGGCTGACTAAAGTGACCAGTACAATGATTAAACCAGCCAAAGGAGAATGAGAGACATGAAGCATGAACAGAATTAAATTACTTCATAAATATTACTAAAAAAGAGTTGTCCTTGGGCGTCTAATAGTCTAGTTTAGATTGACAGACTCAAGACTGTAACAGCTTGAAATATCTGGGTCAAGCTGCTAGTGTTAATGAGATCACTAGCAGAAACTGCACTAGGGTCATTAAAAGGGAGGAGTCCAACTGTCCATGCTGTAGTAACAAAAAGGAAGAGAAAGGGAGGTGTTTTGTATTTTCCCTACTTTAGAGGATGTTTACTTGCTAGGCCCTTTTCCAATTGGGTGTCACTGACACCCAAACTGGAATAAATTTAAGCAGCACATTATTATCCTCTAGGCAATATGCAGCAGCAAAATAAAAAGGCTAATGAAATGTTAGGCAATACCTGTTGACTATGAAGTGAATGGTGTTAGTTCTGAATACAGAAGTGGATTCAATCAAACCTATTGATAGTTAATCTCAAAGAATTCTTTCATTTAAGTTATGAATCCAGTACTTAAGGCATATAATTGTAAATTAAGGAGAAATGCATTTAAGATTTAAACCATGAAGCATTTCTTCTCATTAAAATGTTGATGCAGATCTGGACCAATTTACCAAGCTATTCTGTTAAAGCTGATATCATAATGGCTCTAAAAATGTTATGATTATTGGGATAATATGGTTATTAGCTTACCAAATGAGCTTAATATTTTAAATACCCCTCCCAATTTACAATTTCCTATTTTCACTTTGGCAATTTCTGATTGCCTATAGTATGCATTATTCGGTTAATACATAGTGTAAGAGTCTGAAGTTCTCATCAGAACAACTGCCTTCATTATTCAAACACTCCAATAAATATGATTATTTACTTTTTTTATACAAACAACAGGAAATAGACATTTTTTGTATTCTAATGCTTGACATGTTTTGCATTTCAATTTAACATATGTTTTGAATTTTTTTTTCCCATCCAAATTTTCAGAACACACTTAACATGCAGTACTGGTATTATTAGGTCGCATCCAAGATTCCATGTTAATAGGATTTCTTTAGACTGCAGATGGATTGTGCATGCAGGCAGTTTCATCTACTAAAAGACAACATAAATCACAATTGCGAAAGGAGAGACCTCGCTAAGGTTATCACCAGACTGCCTTCTTCATGAAAGGTTTGCATTAAAGCATTAGTGAAATTAATTCATCTTTCATAAGAGGTTTGAGCAGTATCCGTGATCTATGATAACAACCAATTTCTCACTATAGGCTAAAAAAATACTCTGCTCTGATAGACTACACAAATCTGCTCTTTTTAAATGGCCTAACATTATCTCGAGTGCTGCTCCCAGAGGTATCATTTGAGATTCATAACCCTGCTGTAGAGAGACCATAAATCAAGATGAAAAGTTTTTGTTAGTTTTCTTTTTTTTATATGCGGTGGGTTGTAATTATTTTGAATTGCATTATGGCTCCATCAATGTAATTACTTTTAGATCATCTTTACATGGCAGTAAAAAAAAAGATAACTCTTAAACCAATATAGATTTTTTATGCATACATTTTTTCATTATCTAGTGAAGGTAATTTATGAGATGAAAAATCAGCATGGCACAAGATACAAGACTACAGTTAGTGGTTCTGGTCTATAGCGTACTTTTTAAATCTGGCAGCATCACAACTGTTTTCAACATGCTTGTGTAGAAGCATTTCACCAAACTTCAGTCCAATGAGATAACTGCTAAATGAACCAAAACATGAATAAAACACAGTAGTGACAATTTTAGAAATGTCCAAAGTTGTATCCAAAAGAAGGGATTGTGAATGGCTTAGTTTTAATGCTGAATACTAGCCCTGCACTTACTGAATGATGGATGTGGAATGAATGTTACAAGAAGCAATTATTAAATACAGAACTTTACATTTTTGAGAAACTTTTGTGGAACCAACTAAGCAAACATGTACTAATATTACAATTTGCACACTTTTTTTTACATAAAGATTTATCAACTGGAAATACCTCTGATTTACAACAAATATAGGAATTACTGATTAAATATATATGTAGATATTCAAATGTAGCAATTGGAGGTTAATCAAATACTTTTATGCAAAAAAGCTTTTAAAAATTTGCTGTGCGGAGTGCATGGGACTAGCACAACTATTTCCAACTTGCTCCTGCCATTTCTCTGCCTCTTCTAACTTTCTGAGAGGTCTCTAACTGTGAGTGAGAGACAGAAAGAGGGAAAAGAACTCTCCTAGCCTCATTATCTAAAGCAACCGAGGGACAGGAATGCCTCCATAAAAGAAAGACTGGCCTCTTTTGACAAAAGTTTTCCTGCATGCTTGCTTATACGCGACAACACATAAAAAAGAAACACCTGTTCAACAATGACTTGTTACAAGTATTTAACACACATAATTTAAATCTTATTCACTAAAAACCTGGGGGAAAAAAAAAATCAAAGAATCAAAAATTTAACAATGCATAAGCCTGAGCAGACATCATTTGCAGCAACAGGGAAATCGTTTTGAACCAAATGGTTGTGGGAGGTTATTTACTGTGTTTATTCTTTTCCACTTCAGTTTTATTTTCCTGAATGTGCTTGCACTGATTGTAGTGACACAGGGGATAATCTGTTTGACAAATTAGGGAATATGCAACCTTTGTATACTTAAAAAAAAAAAAAGAGTGCATGTATCATAACAACTTTTTCAACCATCAAGAATGCACTGGAACTGAAAAAGCACATCCTAAAGATAAATGCAATGAATGACTGCTGTAATTTTCAATTTATATGAAAAGTAGTAATAATCTAAACAAACTGAAGTCCATGAGAATGAATCACAAAAAATTTACATTTGCTGTTGCTTCCTAAATTGTCTGCCTTCTTCCCAGGGACACTGCCTCTAGCCACTCACAAAGACCCAGCTTTTGCAGACATTTGTATTTCGAAGTACAAGCCTGACTTGGCATAACTTGGATACACCTATGCTGTTAAAACATTTTAGAGACTGTTCACCTTACAGACTTGCCAAGGAGCATTCATGTTCATTAAACAGCTAAAGACAGTGTCCAAGGTGCAACTGTGCCTAAACACATTCTAGGCATTAACATGTCGTGTTTTGAAGGTGTTTTATAATATTTCCCACTATCCTAAAGATGAATCAACAGACAGAAGAAGTCCTTCTTTCACCACCTTCAAAAACTTAGTACTCTACCGTGAACACTACTTCACATTGTTCACACTAAAGCCGAATGTTATGAAAAGGTTTCAAGTGCAGTAATGGGGTACTGGTTACACCTTTTAGCTTTTCAAAGTGTGGCGCTGCTGTGAGGTTTGCAGGTTACCTTTATTAAAATATATACTACATATAAAAGTGGGTATAGGCTAAGATTAGTATATGCCATTGTGTCTCTTTGCTGCTACACAGAGAGGCTTTATTGTAAGTATCTATATTTTTTTAATTGACTTTTTTCATCTAATGGGTTACATTGTTAATGGTGTGGTCTTTACTAAATAGCTATATTAGAAGAAGCCCTTTAGGTTTTTGCATGTTTTCTTATACAGTCTTTTTTTTAACAGTGCTGCAAGACTGAAAAAGAAAATGCTATGATAAAGCCATTCTTTAAGGTCAAACAGTGCAACACATGACACAATATGGCTGTTTCCAGTGAGCTCAACTATGCTTGAAGCTTTTCAATTGCTAGTTTGTTAAATTCAACATTTATAAGTGAGCTTGTCCTAGATACTGAAATTACTTTTAATTGCTTTAGAAAACACACTGGCAACATGTTTCTTATCCATAGACTTGTAAAATCCAAAATTATCAATTTTTGTTAATAACTGTAGCAGACTACTGGATTGTAATTATTCCAAGTTCTCACTAACATCTTGAAAATGCATAGAGAATTGCAATGCAACTTTGCTCATTGCTTAGTTTTAAAATATCTTCTTTTGGGTTCTTCCCCTACACGTCTGTGGCACCTCCAGGTGCACATCACCCTTACATATTAGAAAGGCTGTAACTCTCAGCTTCTCATCTGTATTTTTCTTTTTTGATCAAGTGCACGTACTTCTTTAACCAGATACAAACTAGTGTCTCACCACTTCCAAGTACTTTCAGGTTCAATCCATTGAAGGGCACAGTTACTGTGGCACAGTAACTTCAATCCATTGAAGGGCACAGTTACACAGCATACTGTATCTACTAAAATGCCAATTAGCTATATTTATACTTAGTTCATATTTAATTTATTATTTTATAATTATAAAATATTATATTTTTTATGAATATATATATATATTCATAGCATTTGTAGTCTGAAACACAATCTGATTGTATGGGTGGTTACCTACCAGGTAACACATGTGGTTGGTCTGCAAGTTGGCAAACATCCGCCACGCCTTTCTCAGTTGTTACATAGTTTACTGTCAAATAATGCAAAGAGTACGCGACACGTGTTTCGCCCTTATTTGGGCTCATCAGGCGTACACACTCCACTGCACCCCTCGTGGGGATCGAACCTCAGACACCAGCGTGAGAAGTGAAGCCCCTTTACGTTGCGCCACGGTGTGTGGTTAGTTTATTTGACAGCCTGGAGATCGGGGTAATTACATTCATAGCCCATATCGCAATGTAAAGGGGCTTCGCCTCTAACTCACAATTATGTTACCATACAATATTTATATACCTAAACACATACATTTGCTTTAACACACTGTAGTATAACATGAATTGCGATGATTAACTGAAATCTAGATTGTAACTGTCTGTTGTTTTTAAATGTGCTCTGTAAATCTAATTGGCTTGACTTAACTATTAGCATTCAGACTGAGATATGGGCACTTCATAATGGAGTAGAGAAAAACAAAATCGTGGTGAACTCAAAACAGTCTAGAGATGTCGTTCATAACAATTATGAGCAGAGCTATATTTTTGACATCAGTAAATTCTTCCAAGGGTGCATTTTACTTTATTATTTGAACTGTTGGTTATGTCACCAAAAGCCATTAAATGAATTTGGAAAGAGGAATATGTTTAATAAATTATTGAGTTTCTGACAAACAAATGCAAACAAACAAGCAGACAAACAAGCAAATTGTTTTCTGTGAAATCTTTCATTAACTTATCTTCAAATGAATGACTTATCAATTATTTTCAGGATGCTGGGTATAAAAGGTTTCGTAATAATTATATCTCTGTTTTGAACAGACATGTGGTTTATAAGGGAGTTTATGAAATCTGTTCACCCTGTCTGTCACTATTAGTAAACATGTACTGTATAGTATAGCTTGGTGACAGTTACATGTTGCAAGCATTTTGGATGTTAACATAACCTTGAAAATTTATAGTTTAGCTTAGATTTACAAGTAATTACACTGTACTCATGACAATAGTAGTAGAATGACTACTACTATGGCTACTTCAATTAACTACAGTGATTATACGCTACTACAGTATATTTTGAGGCATAAATGGGATATATAAAATTGATTAGATATAATAAGAAAAAAATTCATGTGTGTATTTTGTTACACTGGCTTAAAGATATAAACAATATATAGCTGCAAAGTAGTATCTTTTCAAGCTGTAGTCATAGAAAGAAAATCAAAGCATGAGCATTTAGATTCTGTTTTAGCTTACGATGTTTAACACTAGAATCCCTGAAGCCTACGAAAATATTTGTAATGCCGGGCAACTTTAAATTCCCTTGCATCACCTCATCAGCACCTTTGTATTGCAAATGTGTCAATTGGCACAGGCTGCAGGCGGCCTGCTCACCCATTCCCCACCATGGCAGCTGAAGTCGGACACAAAATTCTCACAGCTGAAGTCTGTGCATCTGGGAGAGAGGTGTCTGGAATTGTACAGTGTAAATAACATATTGTTATTTGGAATACATACATTTTGTGTGTATTCCTTGTCTACAATGATCTATGTAAATGTAGGATGATAGGAAATGCGAGGCAAGAAATTTTGAACACATAAACTAAAACAGAAATTTATTTGTTATAGTAATAATGACAAAATGTGACTTAAGAGTATAATGTGTGAAGTCCAAATACCAAATAAACACTTTCACAAAAGGTAAAACAAAACAAGTGCGCTTTTATTGAAGAACATAAAAGAAATCGCTCAATTTACATGCTGTTGTCAATGTGTAAAAACTGAAGCCCAAATATCAACTGATACGAAGGGGAGCCGTCTGCTTGACTGGTGCAGAAATAAGAACTGCTGCTTCATAATCAAGAGGTCACTAGTTCAAGCCCTCATTTTCCCTGCATTTAGTGTTTTGAGTAGTGAGCTGCAATTATTATTACTATTATACAATAAAAAAATACATTTGATTTGAGTCTGTAACAGCTGGTGTAAATTTATTATACTTATAAAAGTCAGCATTTTTTTTTTTCTCCAATCATGTTCACACTCCCCCCAATTTGGCATTATCAGTTTTCAAATAAAGACATGGTATAATGAACCCACACCCACAAACAAGGAGAACTGATTCACCCACATTTGCATGTCACTTTTTATCGCTTCACATTAGAGAATTCCTTATAATTTCTAGTTCCATTGTCTCAAAATGCCACTCACATCCACAGTTATTCCCAGTCTGTCACCTACACCACTTACACAAACATCCACAGTTTTCCCAGTTCCAATCTCTTTCACACACCCCCACTGATCTGACACTGCTTTAAAATAAAGATGTGATATAAAAAAACAAGTTCATTATTCCACATCTTTATTTGAAAAATAACAGTGTCAGATCGGGGGAGTGTGAATAAGTTTAAATTAAAAAAAAATAAAATAAAAGACGGTAACTTTTACAAGTACCATCAATTTACACTGGCTGTTACAGTCTCAAATCAAATGTATGTTTTTATTATATAATAGTAATAACAATAGCAGTTCACTACTCAAAATGCTAAATGCAGGGAGGACCTGGGATTGAACCCACAACCCCTTGATTATTAGACAGAAGTTCTTACCTCTGCACCAGCAAAGTGGACATGTCTTATTTCGTATTGATTGATATTTGGGCTTTGGTTTTTATACATTAACAGCACCATATAAATTGAACAATTACTTTTTCTTCAGTTATACTCTTGAATAAATGTTCACTTGTTTTGTTATACCTTTTGTGAAAGTGTTTGATACTTGGACTTCAGTCTTCACACATTATTCACTTCACGTCAACATTTTGTCATTGCTATTAACATAAAAAAGTTTCTGTTTTAGTTACATTCAACATTTCTTGCCACTCATTTCCTGTCATCCTACATTTACACAGATCGTTGTAGACACAGAACACACATGAAATGTATGTATTTCAAATAATGATATATTATTTACCATATACAATTCCAGACACCTATATTCAAGATACATAGACTTCAGCTGTGAGAATTTTGTGACTTCAGCTGCCTCAGTGAGGGATGGGTGGGCAGGAAGCCTGCTGCCATTGCCAATTGACACATTTGCAAAACAAAGGTTCTGATGAGGAGGTGCGAGGGAATTTTAAGGTTGACCGGCATTATGAATATTTTCGTAGGCTTCAGGGATTCTAGCATTAATGGCAGAACTATATTAATATGATTATTGTGTAGATTACTCTTTTACAATTCAGCATTTCCTTTGTTGAACAATGAAGTACTACACAAATGTAATCCACAGCTTTTGGCATAAAAGACGTAATGCAATAATATCAATTAAATAAAACTAGATCTCTGAGCTTCTGTATTTTAAGTGTTCTGAAAAACCCAAGTGTCTTACATTGTTACTTGACAGAAGAGAAACTGGGATAAGACAGAGGAATAGACACAAGAATGACAAACTCACCTCTGGGAAGTACTCTTGTGGAAATTTTGCTTTTTCAAGCATTGGAGTGCTTTCAAGTGTATCAGCATAGATCTCTTTTCCGGTAACTTTTTTGAATTTCTTTGCTATGTTTGGATTTGGGAAGGTGAACAGGAGAAATATATATTAGTTAATAAATGGTATTCACCCACAAAATAATTCAAGTGGTAATAAACAAACATTTATTGCTTAAATTGTGTTAATTTACAGGACACATACTTATCTTTCACTCAAATGCAAGAATTCCTAAGAATGCAAATACATTTTTAAAAATGAAATGAAAATACTTTACATGAGATATTAACTATAACACCCATACTATTCACATGGTGTTAAGTAGTAAGACATCAACAAAGGCTCCTTTTACTGTTAATAACACTTACAAAACATCAGTAAATGGGTTATTCATCTCTGAGCAGTGCGGCATGTTAAGAAACTGTGCCACAATGGTATAATTACTTGTGACTTTGACAGCTTCATTTGGTCTTAGTAAGTATTAACTAAGGATCCACAGTTCTTAAGTTCAAACTTGTGTATGTAATAATGAGAGACATATTATCACTTGCTTAAGCCACATTTCACAAAGATAAAAAAAAACATTTTACTGATGATTTGCAAGTATTAAGACCAACATAGGCCTTTATTAATGTGTCGTTGCATAAACGTATGTTAATAATAGATGAATTACACATGTCTACCTAATCGAAAGTGTTACTAACAAAAATACCAAAATATTTGCCATGTTCTCAGAGAACAGCATGCTTAACCACCATACTACTTAGAAGCATACATTTTTTAAATGTCATGTACAATACAAAGTTGACTTTCTTAAAAAATACATTCAACAGGTAATGTTTACAAGAAGTGAATTGCCTGAGTATCTATAGCACTCAGACTTGACTTTTACTTAAAAAAGGCTTACAGATTAAAAAAAATAAAATTGCACTTGTTGGCTACGTGTCCTCAGTTTTTCAATTAATTTTAATTCAGAAACTGCATTCTTTGTTAACAAACAAACAATTGAAAGGGAGTAACGGAAACCTACAATTATTTTTTTCTTCCACTGGTCTGTGCTCCTTATTTTGTATTCATTAAATAGCAATGTGGTACTTTTATCTGCAAAATATCTTGACATATTAGCATTTACTTTTGTGGCAAGGTACGTATTTTACATTTAAACTACACATGGTACACTTATATATTTAGGTATACAGTAGTAACAAGGAGCTCTGAAAGACCATTTCAAGTAATATATGGTGCTGGGATAAAACTTTGCTTCTACAAGTATATGTGGAAGGGTTTGAATCAATACATTGCTTTTTCTCATCCATGTTTGATATAATTATATTTTAATTTAGAGAATATATTTAAATTTTGAGCCTTGTCTAGGATTGGTTTGTACCGTTTGCCCAGTGTTCCTGAGATAGGCTTTGGCCTGTGCAACAACCTTTATAATGAAAAAGGGTAATAAAATTAATAGACAGAAAGATGCATATTTTGCAGGATATATTCAAATTTTGGTACGCAAGTCTGGTAAGTAAATGAAAGTAATAATTACTGTTAAAACCAGGAAAGAGAAGCAATGCACTTAAGTTTGTAAGTGCCACTTTCAAACACAGTAAAACTTTACTTTAGCACTCTTCTCTTTAATTAATTTGAAAGTTAAAAGACAAAAGCTGGTTAATTAGAATTTTGTTCTAATAATTAAAAAAAAATAAAATCACACCAAAGAGTTCTGTCAGATAATTATTTATCATGAGATAACTCAGCTGATTACCTTTACATATCAAATGCCATGTTATTAAAATGGTGGAGGCATTTAAGTTCCTGGACACTGCCATTACCACACCTCTAACGTTGGTGGTCATCACATCTATTATAATTAAGAAAACATAGAACAGGCTCTTGTTCTTGACACAATTAAATATGGTTAGATGATCCAGAAAGAAATGTCTGCTATAGAAAGCAGCTTGGTCCTCTGTGTTATTGTGTTATGTCATTTGCTCTGCTGTGGATAAGAAAATTTTCTTTCTTTTTTTAAATAAAATTTGATGAAGATGACTGTTTTTTAAGTTGGCTACAGGGTGGTTTTCAGGAACTGAAGATTACTGTCCTTCAGTTTTATTTTTATATTCATGGGCCAACTGTATGAGCTTCACCAGATCCATTAGAGCACAGCTGTGGAGGTACAGTAAAGTAAGTAGTTTCCTGAATCTAATATACAGTAAATATGGACAAAAGCTTTTCCGTTTCTCTGTAATACTCCAAACTCACTGCTCTGCCAATTTCTCTTAAGATCTCATTTTAATAAAGAAGATAAAAAACTAGAAGACTAAAAGCATCATCCTCAAGATTTTCTCCACAATGAACATTTTCCTCTTTAATGTCACATTTTCGTGGTAATTTTTGTAGCTGATGGAAAATGCACAGGAATGACAGTAAATCATTGTTCAAGATGACTTTTTTAGTCACAGAACTGTATTCTTAAAATAATTGTTATGATCTGTCATTGTATTTCACTTTTGTATGTTTACTGGATTGAAATGGCTTTTGATGGGAAAAACTGAAGCAACCATAAATTGTGATAAGTGTCAGCAACTGTAACAGAATCTCCCCAACACAAGATCTATATTAGCTTTTACAAAAAAAAATAAAACTTTTATTTCACTAAGACTTTTTAAACCTAAATGGTACTTCCACCCCAATGAAAACTGTCAAATGCTTTTAAAAAATAAACAAAAATCTTAAAATCTGGTATTTTAGATAGAGTTGACAATGTAAATATATTTTATCAGAGGTCTTTCACAATTTTTTTTTAACATACCAGTCGACTACAATGTTATTATAACTGTATGATTCTGCCTATCTGAATTCATAGATGGCACCAGTGAAATTGACATTATTTTATGATTGGAACAACTAAACAAAATATGATATTAAAAAACTATTGTGAAGGGAAGGATGAAAATGAGCAGCCTTAAAATATACTATTGCAAAGAATATTTAAACAAAAATACTACGTAATGTTGTTAACTGAAAGTAAGAGTCAGGTTCTGAGGTGGAAGAGGTCATGCAAATTAAAAAAAAATAAATCTGTAGGCAAAAAAAACACATGCATAATGTTTAGCTTGAGCTAGGTACTATACGTATAATAAGGAAAGATTGACACAAAATTTCTGCACTAAATTGGAGAAAATTCTAACTTACAACTTGAATTTAATAAAAGAAGAAATTTCAATTTTGCCAACATTTGCGTTTGCCCAAGCCAAGACTTGTACAGGTACTATAATATGAACAAGCTGAACACTATTTTATCAATATATTATGCGTACATGGAAAAAAATACAGTATTGTAATATTTTTCATTTCAATGTTTTAATCAATATCCTAAGGACAAGTATAAAGGTTTGTTTTTTTGAGCTTATTGTAAGGGTAACATATGTGGTGCATCATCTGTGAAAACGTAGAAGCAATGCAGTTTATTGGTACTTGCATAACAAACGTCTTGGAAATTTGACTATTTCATAACAAACACATTTATGTCATGTGTTTGTGTTCATTTTCATTTTCAAAAGTTACATTGAAGAAAGGGTTTTATGTAAAACATGAAATTTTAAAGCACTGTCAAATTAAGCCCTGTGGCATACTTATAAGCAGAACTCTCTCCAAGTCCAGTTGACAGGAGTGCTAGAAGGCTAATTTGTACTGAATTTTAAATTTCTTACATGTACAAACTTTAATCAAAGAGAAAGTGGGGAAGCCATAAACCACAGCTGAAATTGCTTATTGGATCAGGCTGAAGTGCTTCCTAGCTCAGCAAGGAAGAAGATGCAAAGCATCACAGGATGCTTTCCTCCATGGTTAATTATAATGGATCTTCTTTCAGTACTGGAGAACTATAAAGTATTCATCAAGTTTTGCTTGTATTTGTTTTATAATATATTACAAAAATAGCATTTTAATTGTCTACTTATATTTCTTAGCAATGTAACCTCAATAATTTTACTTACACATTTGTATATGTTAAATTAATATTTTACATATGAAAGAATTTTAGTTTCAGTAATTTAGTTTGACAGTTCTACTGCAGATATAAAGGCTGGTCTCATAAGGACTCAGCCAGAGATAAATTTCAATGATGAATCGAAATGTGTGCTATGTGTAATAGCTGAAAATTCCCATTCTTACTGAGGAGACTACTGAGATGATTAAAATCCATTTCCACAGTAAAAAAAATGACTTGAGTCAATGGTTTTTTCTTATTAGGTTTAACATTTTAACTGACCATAAGGATTTGATTTCATCTCAACGTTGAGTGTTATAAAATTGAAAAAATGAAATGGAATGCACTCTACAATTAAAGCAAAATACATGCTATTTTAAAACAAAAAATGAAAATGTATCATATTGTGACCCTAGCATTGGTATAATGCAATATTGTGTGGTCCTGGCAATTCCCAAGACTATAGATATATAAAGTATATTGTTGCTATAAAAGCTGGAGGTAAGGTGTAACTTGGAATGGAGGTGTCACAGTGGTGGTGGTGGCTTGCACTCCCAGTACCTGCTTCCTGCTTTTTTCTGTGAAATTCACAGTGCGTTGTGATGAGTATATTAAATAAATACACAAAGAAACCTTCATCTTTAACATCTGTAGAAGGTGGTACATTTCTATTTATTGGTTTATATTCATGATTTCCTTTACAAACAACTGAGGGGTTGCTTACTTTATGCATGGTATGTTAATGTTACTGCTATAATGCCTTAAATCATTTAACATTTTGCCTTATACAAAAATTATTTTTACATATATATCAACAACTTTCATTGCAAGGGTCATTGAAAGACTTTTTCCTTTAAGTACTGCATTTTTGGCTTTTCAGCCAGCATTGTTAAAGATGTGGGCACATTTTATTTAATTGTGGCTGATTTTTACCTTTACAAATAATTGGGAAGAGAACAATGTTTTAGACAGTTACATGAACTGGCAGAATATGTCTAATATGTCCTTACAGTTTGGGTGTACAGTGCCCTCATCTATATGGATGCATCACAAATTTCTCTGCCATTCACTGATTCTGGGTTCCACATGCCCAACCACTACTTTCTCATTAAAAGATTATTCATGGTGTCATGTTAGACAGGTACTATGTTATATTAAGAGATCTAGCTATCTGTTTCTTTAAAATTTGTACACAAAAGAAGTTACACACTTGTCCTCCACCAAGTAAATACAACATTCCATTAGAGGTATGTCTATTGTACAGTATATGAGTATAGCTACCCAAAAACAAACAAAATACCTCAGCAATTTACCTGAGCTGGACTCAATACACCTTAGCATGAAATCTAAAGTATTTGAAAATACTGGAGAGAACAAAGAACCATTTATGACTGAAGGAAACAATATCTGTTGACTCCGACACCACATACGCCTGTTAACAAACTATCTCCTTGTCATTCAGACTTTCTGTATGATTAGACTTACATAATGGCTGTTAACCAGGTCATTAAACTGTTAACCCCCATTCAATCATCAGCTTTGCCTGTGAGTAAGACCTTTATGATGTTAACATCTGCACTACCAGTCAGTTTACACTACTGAATCCATGTTCCTGACCAGCATGGCTCACTAATCATGGGAATGGTGATGCGTTGATTAGCACATGCAGGTAACAATTTCAATGTATTCTCCACATGCAACAACAATGACCTATAAACTTTCAAATGTTTGTCATTGTACCACAAGGGAAAATGACATTGAATTGAACTGAACTGTTTTAATGGGAAATATCAGCATTTGGTATTTGATGAAGATAATGATGATGGAAAATACAGGCTAAGGAGCTTCTCCAAAATGTCTTTTAGTAAGCTGAAATCTGTTGCATACTATAAATTGTTGTTGTGCACATTAATCATCAATTTATTACTTATTGCCTGTGGATAGGAGGACAGATGTCATGGAACATTCCACTATTATCAGAATATAAAAGTTTCATCACAGGATGAACATTATTACTCTGAATTATTTTATAGTTATTGACTCCAATGTTGCACCTTAAGGAAATCAGTGGGCCTATACTAAGCCAGGAAATGCACCCCACATCAAGAAAGAACAAGCAGAACCCTTCACTGGGAAATACAATTTTTCATACCTCTACACTTCTTCTAGTGTGTGTATGTACGCAGTTGTACTTAACTGTTTATGGAGAACAAGGTGAAATGTAACTCATCTGATCATAAGACTTTTTCACCATTGATTGTAGACCACTGCTTTTACTTCAAATACAAGGTTAATTAATTTGTGAATTATATTAATGACAATACCAGAGTAGAAACACCTGTTCCATTATACTTAAAACTCCTCATTTATTCAAATGTTCCTCTGTACACATTTTCCACTGAATACCAAACACAGTCTAACATAAAGACAATGAAGATTTACCTTTAAAATCAAACTGGTGCACATTTTTCAAGGATTCATGTAGAAAGTAACAACTTCCTAACGCCTGTAAAGAAAAAAGAAAAAAACTTTCATGATTTTCATTGCAAGTATAGATCACTTTATGAGTAAAATATAGTTTCAATATTATGGACCTTCTATGACCAACACAGTGGAACAGCAGATAGAACTTGTGTCTCACTGTACTTTCAAAGCATTGAATTCTCAAATTGGGTGTTTTCTTCATGTTCATTTACTTGGTGTCATTATGTTGGTTTTTGGTTTCCTCCCAGAGTTAGGTTTCTCTTATTTGTGCTGGTGAAGGTATGTTTCATAATGTCATGAAATGTTTTTGCACTAGAGGAGTGTTTATTTCCTAGTTGTGAATGTTTCCACAACATATATTTTGCTTCTCCAGTTCAGGATCATGGGGGCTGCAGGCAGCAACAGACACAAAGCACTTAACAATACTAGACAGGACAGTCCCATCAAAAGACACACTCACACACATCCTCATTTATTCATACTGGACCAATTTGGAGTCATCACTTATCCTAAAGACATACTGTATATATTAGGTTTTTGGAGGAAAACTAAAAAAAAAACAAAAAACGCAAACTCAACACAGACAGTGACAAGGCCACAATTTGAATTCAGTCTACTGAGATAAAGGCATCAGTGATAACCAGTGATAACTGTGCATGTCCTAGGTTTAAAAACTCCCAGAGAAAAAGGTCATACTTTTTAAGTTTGATGAGAATCTGATAATTAACCAGATGAATACATTTAAAAAAGGATATAGGAAAAGTTAATTATGAAAAATGTAAAAATAGCACTATAGATGATTACTAGACTCGACTCTTGCTTTGCAGAAAGGCTGCATTACTCAGGTAACATGTAACAGAAATACAAAGCTGGTACAGTTTATAGAAATATGGTTTAGAATACAAACCTGTATAATATAAAATCAGATTCAGCATAGGGAAAATTAATTATAACATTATATTTCACCTTAAGTAAACAGACTAAGCATCATCTTGTAGCAAAATAAAACAACTGGGTAAAATAAATACAAGCAAAGTGTTTATTACATTCAATGTGTAAAAATAAACCAGTACCTGAAGAATATAAATTTTCAGTGTGAATGCCAAGGTGTCTAAATGCTTGGGTCCTCAGGCTAAAATGCATAAAAGGACTGTTCTTTTCAACCATGAGTCCCCAGAGCTGTTTTCTGCTTGTTAGATCTATAACTACTGAGATAAAACAGACTATGGAATTCTAGCTGCTCCTTAAATACCATATGATGATTTCTTTGCACAGTGCTAAGAAGGAAGAGGATTACGCCAGAGTCAACTGAGCCAAAGCTAAGATACTGGGTTGTCGGTCTGTGTACAGAGAGTATAGCCCCATATAGATTCATTTATATATGGTACCACTGAATAAGAGGACTGAAACTGTAATACAGAATACATTCCCTAACACTGCTAACACCATGTTGACACTTTATTGCTAACAAGAAATCATTGTATGGAGTAAGAGATGGAGGAGGTAGTGTTTTCAACGTTATTATCAGTCATTTCAAGTGTTATTACCACTGTTGCAAATCTATAGTTTAATAAATCTGAAATAATTTTAGTGGTTTCTACAATTAAGATAGTAAGAGTAAAGCAGACTAAAGAATTTCTAATTAGCTAAAATGAAGGAGGACACTTACAATACCAGAAAATGCAGACAATGATTTTGGTATTGTTATCAGCTTTGTTATCTTAATAAAATTTGGAACATTGCTTCATTAGAAGTCATATAATGTTGACAAGCATTCATTCTGAATCAGTACTTCACTGTGAGAGATGCCAACAATAGGAGGAGCACAACATACATTATGAATTAATGATAGAAAAAAGAAAACATTTTTACCCATTATCACGAAAAGCATGGTGAGTAATATATGGAGAGATGAGCAGTTTATGTTGTTGACAAACAACATCAGTGTAAGCTAAACACTAAGATCACAGACAACAGGACTCAATCACCTGCCACTTGTAACTACAGCTTTCACAGAAAATACTTATAGTGTTATAGTGTATAAAACAATAGAGTTTGAACCTATAGAAGATTACATATGACAGAAGCTGAAGAAATGGACATCAAGTGGAATACTGGGTTTAACAAATACACATAATAAAATTTAAGCTACTTGATATGCACCATTCCTATAACACTTGTGACTACATGGGGGTGCTCTCATGAAGACCCCCAAACACAGGCGCAGATGCTTATTAACCAAAAATAAATAAACAGTAATGTAGGTAACATAGAAGGAGGTGGGACAAACAATATTAAAATTAAGAAAGCCTGTGCCCCTTTGGGTTTACATAATACAATGACTGTCTATCTGTCTTTGCGATAGCTAGTCCTCATACTCACGCCAACCAGCAGAAGCACAACACTCCTTCATTCCTCTCACACCTTCCTCTTATACCATACTGGCTTCTCTTCCTTCCATCTCTTTCTTCCAGCAGACCCCATGGCAACACTCCATACCCATACCAAAGTTTGTCTGGCCTGTGACAAGCAGGCTGTTTACATGCTACGTTTCTTGCAAACACCTTTTGAAGCTGGGGTTCCCAGTTAAACAATTTAGAAATACAATGCTCTCACATCCTTTAAGATGTGATGCAATGCTAACCTACGACTTCAGCCAATAACATAAAATAAAGATAATTCGGACATTAGCATCAGTAGGCTTGATGGCCTAGGAAACAAGTTACCCAAACTACTCTATAACATTTCAGTAATTATTTACTGGTCTGATGCTGATCTTTCTGCTCATAAAATAGGTCATAACGATAGCAATTGACGGAGGAATTCATAATTAATTGCAGAATTACAGCATTTGAGGGTTCCTCTAGAATGCCACTTCTCTTGCACGATTTGGATCAAAAACTAATCAGCACATCGTCATCTCATAACAGGCTTAAACATCGAGTTTGGTATTTTTCCGTCCAGCCGTTTTAGCTCTAGACCATTATCAAGAAACTATGACACACGGACACACACACATAGACAAAACACACAACCATCGTCGAGATATCAATGTTTTCAGTATCAGGGGACCCTAAGATGTCGAGATCTGTTGAAAACCGGACATCAAGATATTTGATGAATCTATAGCTTTCGTCCCAAACCCCTGTAGACTATAATTTATGGTGAGGGAGGGCGCAAAGCAAAAATGAACCTGGTCAACCAGAAATGTGTTTCGAATGATGTGATTTTGCTTTTTAATTTTCATACAAAATCAGATCTTATCTTTAACTGCTTTTTGTGTAGACAGGCATCAAATTAACAGTGATTTTGAGTCCCTTCCAAAAATCTCATCACAAATTCACATGAACCCAATGATAAGGGAAGGTAAACATCACAAGTGGCAACTCTAAATTCCCCTAGCACATGATTTCAGCATTCATCTCAAAGTACTTCCAGGTGAACCTCAGAGTCACTTCCAGGGCTGGCCTGGTACTAGAAAACTCCTGAGGCTATATGTGTAGATCTGTATGTGGCAGCTGCAAGTATCCTTGAAACTTTCTTAGACTTAGAAAAGTCCAGGAAACCCAATAGGAGCCTGAGGAACATAGGCACCTGTAAACTGTTGTTGCCATCTATCATCTAGGGCAGGGATATCAAACTCAAATCCTGCAGACTTTTGTTCCAGCCTCTTTCTCAATTCATTACTGCTGCTAATGGATTTTTGTTTTTGATTTTATTTTAATTAACTTACTTTTCAAGATTTTTCAACCTTTCATTGTTTACTTTTTTCATAACTAGCAGCCAAATGATAATGAGATGAAAAGTGGGCAGACAGATGATCACCTAACTCTGGGTTTTCAAGCTCAGTTCCTGGAGGGTCACCATTTTTACTACAATAAATTTCTTAATTAAAAGCCAATTCTTGCTGTTAATGAAGTATGTTATTTAATTATATATCTTGTTACTGACCTGCCACTTCAGACATTTCCAAAACTGTTGACTTTTTGTTTCCCGAGAGCAACATCAACCTGTTTTGTGGACCAGAGCAGATTAGAATTCCACAAACCCTGACTGTTCCTTTTTCAAATATTTTATTAAAACAGATTTGATAGATACACAGGTGTAAATGGGATTTAGTAGGCAGGTCATTTTTTGGCTCACTTTGATACATGATTATTGTTTAGCTGTTGGAAAGCTTTCTGAATCATCAAAAGCAAGTCACCTAAAAATAAAGCAAAAGTAGTAGGTTCTAATTAAAGCGGTTGGGGTTTGACACATGTGGTCTAGGAGGATGAACAATATCTTGTATATTATTCCATTAACGTAGCCTTCCCTCCAGAATGTTGCCTAGAACATCATAATTAAGGCTAAGAACTTTGGGTGAAAGACTAGCAGTAAAGGTACTCCATGTGTTATGCAACATGACATAAGAATTGGCTCAGGAAGAGCAACAACCAATAGAGCATGCAAATAACAAGAGTCAACAAACGTATTCCTATTTGGAAAATCATTTCAGTTAGCATAAACAGTTATTCCATCCATCCATTTTCCAACCGGCTGAATCCGAACATAGGGTCACGGGGGTCTGCTGGAGTCAATCCCAGCCAACACAGGGCACAAGGCAGGAAACAATCCTGGGCAGGGTGCCAACCCACCGCAGGACACACACAAACACACCCACACACCAAGCACACACTAAGGCCAATTTAGAATCGTCAATCCACCTAACCTGCATGTCTTTGGACTGTGGGAGGAAACCGGAGCGCCCGGAGGAAACCCACGCAGACATGGGGAGAACATGCAAACTCCACGCAGGGAGGACCCGGGAATCGAACCCAGGTCCCCAGATCTCCCAACTGCGAGGCAGCAGCGCTACCCACTGCACCACCGTGCCGCCTAAACAGTTATTAAAAAATATAATATCATGGATAAAACAGGAAACACAGTGTACAAACCTTGTGTAGCCAAGGTGAAGGGCTAGTAAATTCTCAGTAGATCATTGGCTTGATTGGGATAAGCACACTAGCTAAGAACAGGTCTTTTTTCTTTTTTGCAAATAAATGCCCTTAAAATATCAATTAATTGCAGTATTATTTGGTTACCCATGACCCTGAACGACACCAAGTACATTTGAGAATGTTTTTAACTAATGTATTAACCTCCTTAGTATTATGTTTACCCCAGGAAAAACGAGCCAAAAACATTGACTTTTTTCAACAAGAAAAAGTTTTATTACGTTTAACAGAAACATGTAAATACCAACATGTCAACATAAATACAGTACAAAAGGTATGTCTTATGTCCACTGCTGTAATAATTCAGATTTAGTACACGTCCTTTGGGTAATACATTTTGAGAGAGTCACCAATGCACAGTCTGATGTTACAACTGAGATAAAATAACCATGTCTCTTTGCACACTTCTCTCATATTTTTTCTGTTGCTTCAGAATGGGAGAATCCCTCCTCGGGTGGATCTGTTGTTGCTAAGTTACAAACGCAGCACCCTGAGGCGCTTGTGCTAATAGCTGGAGACTTTAACCATGTGACGCTGGACAAAACATTACCTGCCTTCTCCCAGTATGTGGACTGTAACACCCGGGGAAATAAGACTATTGATTTACTGTATGCAAACGTTAAAGACGCATACAGCGCCACCCCGCTGCCTACGCTTGGGAAAGCAGATCATAACCTGGTTCTGCTTCAGCCTCACTACAAAACAAAAGTGAGGGTCCTACCTGCAACCACACGATCATTCAGGAAGTGGACCCCGGAGGCTGAGAATGCTCTGAGAGAATGTTTTGGAACTACAGACTGGGATATCCTGCAGGGATCACATAGTGAGAACATTGAGGAAGTTGTTGACTGCACTACTGACTACATCAACTTCTGTATGGACATTGTAGTTCCAGTAAGAACTGTACGCTGCTATGCTAACAACAAGCCATGGATTACAAGTGACATCAAGGGCCTTTTGACCCAGAAGAAAAGGGCTTTTAAAGACGGTGATCAGCATGAGCTCAAGCACGTGCAGAAGGAACTCCGAGTCCAGCTCAGGGCGGCGAAGTAGCAGTACAGGAGAAAGCTGGAGCAGAAGTTGCAGAATAACAGCATGAAGGAAGTGTGGGATGGGATGAAGATCATTACTGGCTGCAGCTCGAAGCGGGGTACCACCATCGAGAGAGACGTGAAGAGAGCAAACCAAATGAACAACTTCTTTAACAGGTTTGACCACCCTAACCCACTCTCACTCTCACCTCGGAGTACTGCACCCTTCACACATCCTTCTGCTGATACCAGCATAGGAGAGACATCCCCACCCATAATTACAACAGCGCAAGTAAGCAGAGAGCTGAGGAGACTTCGTGCCAGCAAAGCAGCGGGTCCAGATGGAGTATCGCCACAACTGCTGAAGGTCTGTGCATCGGAGCTGGTGGGTCCTCTACAGCGCATCTTCAACCTGAGCCTGGAACAGGGGAGAGTCCCGAGGCTTTGGAAAACATCTTGCATCACCCCAGTCCAAAAGGTATCACGTCCTAGTGAGCTGAATGACTTCCGGCCTGTTGCTCTGACATCACATGTGATGAAGACCATGGAGAGGCTGCTGCTTCACCACCTGAGGCCACAGGTTCAACACGCCCTCGACCCTCTGCAGTTTGCATATCAGGAGAAGGTGGAAGCGGAGGATGCCATCATCTATATGCTACATCGATCCCTCTCTCACTTGGACAGAGGCAGTGGTTGTGTAAGAATTATGTTTCTAGACTTCTCTAGCGCCTTCAGCACAATCCAACCTCTGCTCCTTAGGGACAAGCTGACAGAGATGGGAGTAGATTCATACTTGGTGGCATGGATCGTGGACTATCTTAAAGACAGACCTCAGTATGTGCGTCTTGGGAACTGCACGTCTGACATTGTGGTCAGCAACACAGGAGCGCCACAAGGGACTGTACTTTCTCCGATCCTGTTCAGCCTATATACATCGGACTTCCAACACAACTCGGAGTCCTGCCACATGCAAAAGTTCGTTGATGACACTGCTATCATGGGCTGCATCAGGAGTGGGCAGGAGGAGGAGTATAGAGACCTAATCAATGACTTTGTTAAATGGTGCAACTCAAACCACCTACACCTGAACACCAGCAAAACCAAGGAGCTGGTGGTGGATTTTAGGAGGCTCAGACCCCTCATGGACCCCGTGATCATCAGAGGTGACTGTGTGCAGATGGTGCAGACCTATAAATACCTGGGAGTGCAGCTGGATGATAAATTAGACTGGACTGCCAATACTGATGCTCTGTGTAAAAAAGGACAGAGCCGGTTATACTTCCCTAGAAGGCTGGCGTCCTTCAACATCTGCAATAAGATGCTGCAGATGTTCTATCAGACGGTTGTGGCGAGCGCCCTCTTCTACGCGGTGGTGTGCTGGGGAGGCAGCATTAAGAAGAAAGACGCCTCACGCCTGGACAAACTGGTGAGGAAGGCAGGCTCTATTGTTGGCATGGAGCTGGACAGTTTAACATCTGTGGCAGAGCGACGGGTGCTCAGCAGGCTCCTATCAATTATGGAAAATCCAGTGCATCCACTAAACAGAGGAGCAGCTTTAGCGACAGACTGCTGTCACTGTCGTGCTCCACTGACAGACTGAGGAGGAACGATGCGACTTTTCAATTCCACCGGGGGGGGGGGGGGGGTGGGGGGGGTGGGGGTCTGGGGTTAAACGTTAACATTATATAAAGTTATTGTCTGTTTTTACCTGCATTATTATCAATCTTTAATTTTATATTGTTTTTTGTATCAGTAAGGTGCTGCTGGAGTAAGTGAATTTCCCCTTGGGATTAATAAAGTATGTATGTATGTATGTATGTATGTATGTATGTATGTATGTATGTATGTATGTATGTATGTATGTATGTATGTATGTATCTATCTATCTATCTATCTATCTATCTATCTATCTATCTATCTATCTATCTATCTATCTATCTATCTATCTCACTGCCTGACCTGTACATGTCCCCTGGATTGTTGCAGGCTACCACAGAGTAGGCTTAGCGACTTCCACATTTCCCCTGACATAAACATTGACATTTGGCGTATTGTGAATAGTGCTTAGAGGGCTAAGGTCTTGCTTGACCTTGCACTCGATCGCAATTATTTTGCCTTTTTGTGTCACGGAGCTATTGTCACATCACGCTAAAGATTCACATGAACAAATTCAATGTATCATGCATCAGTTTCACTTTCTGTGTGATCGTCTGATGGCAAATTCATATTGTCATCACTATTACTTGATTCGAGCAATGGTTCAGTTTCAGTTTGTTGTAAAACTACCTTCATTGCTTTTAGTTTGCCCTTGTGTTTTCAGTTGGAGGCTCCGCCCAACTCATGAATATTGATGAGTTAACTTAAAGTGGCAAAGCACATAGAAATATGCATTATTTTTTGCAGCATGATGTTATTTCATCCACTTGATGGCAGCAGAATACTGTCCCGAGCATTATACAGGCTTAAAAATGTAAAGCGGATCATTACACGTTACTCAGATTCTGACTCATGATTAACCGTAATTGCATAGAATTCTGAGCCTGAGTCATGTTTGATGTTAACACCGAGAAAGTTGAAGTAGAAAGTGTGAAAATAATTACAGCAGACAAACATTTATAATCATACATGCCCACAGTGCGAAGGGATAGATGTTAAACTTAAGGACACCTAAAGTGTCCCATGGAACCATATTAGGCTAAAATAAGTCTGAACTTTTGCTTGCTAAAGCAAAACTTAACTTATCTGACATAGTGGTGCCAGTAAAATTCTTGACATTATTGTGGAAAATAAGACTTTAAATTAAAAGTTGGATCCTGAGCATTTAATAATGCTATTTTTGACAAAAACTTGATTTTAAAAACTGTGTTCTTTTGACAGATTAGCTTTAGTCAGGGAGTATGCAAAGCAGAGAAGCATATTTTATTTCCTAGTTCAGCGCAGCACAACATGACATATCACAACAAGAAAATAGTTGTTCTTGCCTTCTTTTTCAAGGAGGCCTGACAGGTCTGGGATAATTTACGGCATAGTCTATTTTGTGGAACGAAGGGGCTGTACATTTCCAGGATTTTTCACAGCATACGAAATACAGTAAGATTCTTACCATGATCTGAAAAGGCAGGATGATTAAGGACATAAATTATTTAAAACAAAAACAAAAATAAACACACCAACAACTACAACAGAAAAAAGGGGGAAATATCTCATCTCAGTTGTAAAGGATTTAGCTCTATTTTGTCATTTTCTTTGAGGAAGAGACGCCCTCCTGGCAGACAGAGTTTTGGCTCAGCGATCACTGCATTATTTATGAGAAATAGCGCATCTTGAGATTAAACATTTGCTGATTTGTCAAAAGCACAAACATGAGGTCCTGCCTATCTCCTTGACATATAAGTTCATCCAAAGGAAAATACTGTCATGCATTTAATTGATGAGAACTCTTCTTTGTGACCCAAACTGTGTGTGCTGTTTTTCCCGTCTTCTGAAGGTGGGAGAAATGAGGAAGGCTGCACGCTGAAAGATTCAAGGTGAACAGCCAAGTAAAAGAAGGGCATGTTGGAGGAGCAGACAATAACTCATTTATATATTTATGTGCTTTAAGCCAGCCCCATGCCAGGAGATTATTAAAGAGGGAGAGATGTTCGAAGTTGACAACTTAGACACTTAATATTAATATATTTGATTTCTTCTGGTTCACACACTTGGTCAAAACAGAGTAATCAACAACTGGACTCAGGTTCACAAGATTAAACAAAGAGACCACCCGACTACTCTGACACCGTTGAAAACGTCAGAGCTAAATGATGATTTAGTATGCCTGATTAAATTGAGCATTAGTCATTTTTCATGCATTTGATCCATAGCTTCTGTAATTTTGCTTTTCTATCCTTTAATTGAGGCTCTCTGACTGGTTCCCTGATTGCGTCATTCAATGCAAGTAAGGGAAACTCATTTGACTGGATCAGATGAAACAAAACTGCGACTTTCTGTGCCTTAAATGAGAAACAATTGCTTAAGCCTGCAATATATACTTAACTTATAATAAATGTTTAATATCACAGTTCAGTCCAACCTTTATCCTTTACCTATGCAGAGTGCATTATATTAGAACTGTGCAATTAATCCATTTATCATTAGACATGACAGGCTCAAATGTTAATTAGAGTGAGTCCATGCTGACAGGAAGTGCTTATCTTTTACCAGCCTCTTTACAATACGGAATGTCAAGAGTATGTTTGTCACGTCTGACTTTATTGATTACCTGCCAGATTCACTTGAAGTAATTAAAAGTATATTTTACATATTTATAAACCAAACTGTCACAAGTGCTACTTAATTTTCCATTAGTAAAATGCACTCTATTAACTGCTGCACTTCAGCCTGGAGAAGGCAGGCAATGAGTAATTGCAGTAATTGAAGGCAGAAATACAATAACCATGCAATAAAATTAGGATTTTATTAGTTATTACGGCAACAGTATGTTATCAAGGTTCCATTTACCTGACAATATTGTTGAAACATACCTCAAAATAAAAATGGTCTTTAATGAAAATATATTGTAGATAGCCAAACAACACCTGCATGCTGCTCACTGCCACATATAACTCTGAGACTCATTAGCTACAGTCTCTGTGTTACTAGCATCTAACAAAGCAAAGAAAAAAAATTAACTAAAGGAAGAACAATAATTAGTCAAGCAAAGGAACAACGGACAGACTCTAACAGAAATATGCAACTCACAAAATTTCATGAAAAACAATTCTGACTGCTTCAAAAAGAATTGAATGAAACATGGATTTTAGTTAAAAGTATAAGTTGAACTCTGAAAATGAAATGGTACAAAATCTGACAGTCACACGATTACATTATGACTCAGTTTTCTTTGTGGCCATGGCATAAAAGCAGTTGCAATGAATGGCCAACCCCAGGATGACAGCAGCAGTAGTAGTAGTAGTATTTAACCTGACGAGTACAATGAATTAACAGGTCATCACTCTCCAGCGCCATGATAAACAAACTTTTTCGGGTGCACAGATGGAGGAGCCTCGGATAAGCTCTAGGTTTTTACCATTTTATTGTATTCCTTTCCTATTTACCTTATGGTGAAAATTGTTTGAGCTGCACTTTCAGTTTAGCGTTTTAAATAAATACACAGTTTTCTGGACATTCTTCTGTTTTTAAACCTGTTTTATTTAATTCACGGTTAGGGTTTAACGCCAGTCCCAGGATCACTGAGAGGCAAGAACCAACCTTGCATAAGGGCGCAAGTTTATCACAGGACACACTCACATGCACACAGACACGGACTCGTATGGGGCCGATGTAAAGTCACCAGTTAACTTAATTTGCACATCTTTGAGATCACTGAGGAAAACTGGCGTATTTAGAGGAAAACTTGTGGAGACACTGGGAGAATATCAACCTCCACACAGACAATGATGACAGTTCACAAGTACTACCATGAAGCTATTGGGTATTAATAATTCCTTGACTTGCTGATAGATAGCACACGCAGATGTAATAATGCACTATGGCTTTTTAGCAAATTTCATTTAGTTTTTGTACTGGGGCATAACCTTACTGTATGTTTTGCAGACATTAAAACTAATATCAAAAAACTCACATAAGCACCATAATTATGGCTACATTATGAGGAAGATTACAGCTCTATTATATAGTGAGAAGTCAAGCAAAATGACACCTTTTATTGGCTACCTAAAAAGATTACAATATGCAAGCTTTCGATGCAACTCAGGCCCGTTCTTCAGGCAAGATGTAAGGGGCCTGAGTTGCCTCTGTCACACACGTGAGTTTAGGAGGCAGTCAAAACGCCTAAAGGTGAGTGAAACATCATGAGACAAGGGGTTGTCACATGGTACTTACCCAAATCTCTCAATTTCACAGCAGGAAAACCGAGGAAAAATAAAAAGGACTCACTTCCGGGTTCCAAAATGGCCACCGAGACATCACTTCTGGCACCATCCATGATGTTACTTTCGGCCACTACTGATGACATCACTTCCGGTGACGTCGCTTCCGTCTCCCCGTTTCGACGTCACATCCTGCCAACCACTTCCTGTCTTCAATATCATTTAAACGCCATTTTGATCACTGTACTTTGTCAACTGCCAAATAATACTTGCTTTTGATCATTCAATGTTTTCTTTTTGTGTTTTGCTTTTGTCCAGTGGACAATATACGGGGACGGTCCCCAAAACTTCTTTTTGGTGAAGCTTCTTTTTTATTACGAAGAAGATTTCCACACCTCGAAAGCTTGCATATTGTAATCCTTTTAGTTAGCCAATAACAGGTGTCATTTTGCTTGACTTCTCACTACATCCATAATGGCTAACACGGTACAACACCCTAACTCTTTAATGGGAAATATGTTTGTTTTCCTATTGTAACTACAGTCCTGCTTTAAGGGTTTTGAATTTTACTGGTGGTGACTGCTTGCTCTGGTTTTTAATGGAGGTATGCAGATAATTTGACAAATTTCTAACCCGTTTTATAGATAATATTTGCACTCTCTCTGTTTTCTCAGATTTTAATGTAGGAATATCAGAAAGCAGTACTAGGACTTAAACACTTGAGGTAACCTTGGTTCAATTCAGATATTTTAAAGGATCAGTTTGGTATTTCTCAATTTTAAGATATTTTTAACAATCATGGTGAACATTAACTTGCCATTGGAAATTGTGTTCTAAGGTGAAGCATTTATTATTAATTTTTAAAAATACACTCCCTGTGTTTGCAGTTAAAGCTTACAATCTTCAATGCTTGTCTTGTGATTGGATGTCACCATTATGCATGACTTTATCATGCACTCCTTTTTAAGAAATGTAGCAAGGCAAGTACTTTATCCATGGATTGAAAAAACAAAACAAACATATTTAGCAGTTTAGTTAAAGGAAAGCCAAATGAGATATCGCAGGACCTTTTTTACTTGCACTCTTTCAAACTTTGACTTTTTTTTGGGCCTATCTCTGACCTTGTCTATACTCTTTGGAAGCTAAAACATGCCTGTACTAAGACTTTAGCACTAGGATACTTAAATGTTCCCTTCACTATGACTTTGATATTTGCTTCTGGGTAGTTAGCTTGTGTTCTCCTGTGTTCTGGTAGAAGACTCTTCTATATTTGGTGCTGTCTCCCAAACTCACCACTTCCTTTGACCTTCCTGAAGTCATAGCACATATCAGCATGAACCAGAATAAACTGATGAAGAGCTCCAACAGATTAATTTGAGAGACAAATGGAGGAAAATAAGTAGCTTGAAGCTACAATGAGGCATCAGACAGCTAGTGAAGTCATCTCAAATTATCGTCCTTACTAGACTAGGGACTTAATTCTAAGGCAGTAGTTTTAATTGCTCTGACACCCTGAGTACTTTTATGGCACAGTAACATTCAGGTCTTAATGTGTAGCAAGAGGAGTGTGGTTTTACTCTGCTTAGCACCTTTTCATGGAATAGAATAATTTCACTGGGCATCTGTCCATCTGAACATTCAATTTCTCTGAAACTGATTTTAATCATTCTTTTTGAATTTTCTATTACCGTATATACTCGAATATAAGCCGAGTTTTTCAGCACCCAAAATGTGCTGAAAAATGTCACCCTCGTCTTATATTTGAGTCAGGTCCCACTGCCCCCCAGTATGCGAACAAACCAGTTTCCCTTTCGGTTTGTGCGCGCCGATGATTTCCGCACGTGTTCAGTCTCTCCCTGTGCAGTGGGCGAGAGAGAAAGAGTGAGCGAGCAAGAGAGACACCATATTGTTTTTGTTGACTCTCTTCTCCACTTACAGAGCTAGTTTACTGTTTTTCTTTGAAATAAATACTCAAAAACATTTAACCTACTGATGCCTCAATTAATGTACAGTAATTTTATTGGTATTTATTTTGATTATTGAAACTTACCAGTAGCTGCTGCATTTCCCACCCTAGGCTTATACTTGAGTCAGTAAGTTTTTCCAGTTTTTGTAGGTAAAATTAGGTACCTCGGCTAATATTCGGGTCGGCCTATACTCGAGTATATATGGTAAACAAAGTAAATTATTAAGGTTTTCATGAATTTGAATGCTATCTACTTCATAGTCATTGTTTCATTAGCAGGCCTAGCAGTTGTCGGTCACAATTCAGGCCTACTTAATAGTCAGTGGTAGCAGAGGTAGACATGTGCACGTAAAATGCCAGTATAATGCAGACTTATTTCTGCTATGTAACTAAACAGACAACTGACAATCCTTAACTGAACATTATCAAATGGAAATTATCAAAAACACCACAATTCAATGCCAATGATATGCCTGTCAATTCCTCCTGTTCTGTACAATCGATCAACTACAATTACTTTTAATGCTTTAAAAAGGGAAAAATTGTAATACCAAAAGTCTCTAATTGTTCATTTAAGATGGTGCTGCCTATGCCAAATAAAAAGACACATCTCACATTAAAAGGTTGTCTGCTGTTTCACACACTCTGTCAACTCAAAACCTCTAAAGAGGAACTGCTGACACTGACACCTCTGTCTCATCCACAAGGTGAGCGAGCATGTAATATTGCCAACTGATCCCTTTTACTACATGCTAATGACCAGTGGTTACATAGCCACCAGACCAATACTCTGTTTGTCCAATCATCTCCCCATCAGCACTCAGTCGGTACACTGCTTGTATTTGTATTAAATGTATACATTTTGGAAAATAAGAAAAAAAAACTATTGGCATTAGCAAAACCTTCTTTCCCATTTCTATCAGTTTTCATATACTGTGAGCTCAGATTCATCAAGAGAAAGTGCAAGTTCACCCACCCTGGGATATAAAAATCCATCTATTGCATCTATTATATGTCTTTTGCAGATTTTAATTTATTTTTATATTGAGCAAGAAGGGAGCATGTTCCAGTTTTGCTTTTTTAATTCTTGGAGAGCATTTACAATTTGATATAATGCAAATAATGCATTTCCAAATATAAATTATAATATTTAATTAAGTGTGCACATAAAAGACTGTAATTAAAGGAGAAAATGGCATTGAAGACATCCATGTTAGGAGCTCTACCATTCTTATTTAAAATATGTAGCCAAATTCTAGTGGTCACTTTCTTGTTCTCAGGTCTCTGGGTCAGCAGTTCTAATTATTGAGCTGCACTATGTCCACACTGCTGAACTCTTTTAGGACGAGAACACTGGGTCTAGATGCATAAGTAAAGCTCTCATTAACTACTGCTCTGACACTTTCTGTATTTGCCAACAAGTCTGATGACTAGCCATTTATCATTTCCTGAATGAAGTCTTATCAGCTTGAGTACATACAACTAAACGGGTCTTCTTTGTCTACATGAGAACTTAAAACACCAATATTTTTTGCTGTCAGGGTAACAGAATATACAGCAGTTTATCTATTGTTTTTCCCTGAATACTATCAAGAATTAGAAAAGAAAAAGTAGCAATATGTCATTACTAGCTTTCAGGGCATTATATGGTGAGAATAACTCTTGGGTGAAAAGAGTGTGGCACACTCATTGTACCATACTCAGCATTGCCTGTGGCAGTGGTTTATAACAGCACTGCTTTCACTAGTCTTGATCTACCCCTGAAATTCAGTGAACATGACATGTTGATCCTCTGGCTTTGCAACATCCAAAACTTTGTGGGTCATGCTGGTGATCCATGCTAGTACTAGTCTTGGCTTTCTGAAACACAGCACGTCCACACAGCCACTACATCTGATTGTTAGGTCTGTCTGAATGGTGACATTCACCACATGATTACGACTTCACTATTGTATGAATGATCTAAACATTAATATTTTGTGGGGTTTTTTTGCCCATGAAACTGTATCTAAGCATCTATAATGGGTGGGCAAGTTAAATTAGTCAGTTTTCAATTCTAGGACTTACAAATAGGAAAAATCTATGGAAGCTAAAAGCTTTAAATTTATATCAGCTATACTGGACAGCACTGTACACAGAGTTTGGTTAAATATAAACTTAATATTGAAATTCAGACTGTGATTTAAAGAGCAAAAACTAAAATAAGGTGCCTAAAATAGGAAAGAAAAATATTTGATGAAATAAAAATAAAACATATCTACTTTCTACATATAAAATCCTAAGCCTAAAACTGCAACGATTTTGTGCAATGTTTTTATGTCACGTTTTTTGTCACACTTTAAATCTGGCTTATTTTAAAACATACATATATATATATATGTTTGGTATCATTCTTTTCAGAATTTATCAAACATTAATGTGATATTGTTAGATTTTCAGATTCTTACTCCATTTTTAAAATTTTAAACTAAAATATATCAAGAACTCATGTCCTGCAAGATGAGACTTTGTGCCAAGAGATTTAACCATGCCTGGGGCTGGAAATAAAAGACAAAGAGTAGGACTGCTGCTGTACAGGCTTTTAAATGTTCGAAGCGCTGTGCGAGATGCAGATCACACGGCACAGCAGCAGCAGCAAGCAAGCAGCTAATCAAGCAAAGAGGAGGTAAAACAAAAAAAAACTATTTGTTTCCTATTGTATCACCGTTTAAGAGGGGGTTTCGGAGGAGGAACCGCGTCTCCTTGGGATGCATTCAGTCCCCCTCTTCACAATGCGAATGGCAGAGACGTGAAGTGGCTGGCGCACAGTGCAGGCTATGGGGTTGGCAAGCAAAGCGAGCAGGGGGTGAACCCCCTAATATATATATATATATATATATATATATATATATATATATATATATTAAAATTATATATACTGTATTCAAATATTTACATTGTAGTGCATAGTCCTAACCTCATCTTCCTCCACTATTTTTAAAACTTACCCTATCAGCATAAGCCATGTCACTTTATTTTACTAATATGTCACCTTAGTATCTGTCACTTTACTATTATGTGCCACCTGTCACTTTGGTATTAGTATTATTTGCACAATTCCTATCCCACTGGTATTATTGTAACATCCCATTATGCTTGACTAAAGTGTTGCTGCAGACCCCTTTATGTTTGCTACAGCCATAGAAACCTGTGATGTCTTTCCATTGCCTGTGGCTGGAGGTGCGAAGTGGAGAGTCTTGACACAAGGCTATATTGAAAATGTGTCACACAGTGGGTCTCCTGTCCTAAAACATCGGTTTAGAGAGTAAACCTATGCTTGCAATGAAAGACAAATATGTATTCTGCGCATTAATAAATAAGGCAGTGTGGGTGCAATTCCCTGGTAAGGCTTAATTTCACAAATTAATGAGTGTATAGCTTCAATAACAAAACATATGTTTTGATAGATTATTCTCTACATTTCTACCCAGGTTGTTAGTTGTATATTTACATTATTTTTAGATATTAAATTGGGACATCATTTTAGTGAAATATTATAGTATATTTAGCATGATAATGCTTGTAGATACCAGCTGGTTAAAACTAATGGATTTTAAGGTTCAAATGCAGAAAATAGTAAACCATGTTTTGTTTACAATCTTCATGCTGGTATACAAACCCACTCACTCAGCTTGTTGGCCAACATGGATAAATGAGAAGATGTCACTTCAGTGATGCTGAAATTTGAAATATTTCAAGAGGAACAACAGCTAAGCTGATGATGGGAAAGAAGTGAGAAGAAAAACATCATAAAGAACGCTTGGTGGAAAATTTCACAGAGAGAGATATTGTGGTGGGATTGCAGTTTATAAGCCATTAATTTCATTTAAAAATCTGGTTTTGCTCGTAAACCACAAGAAATAGGAGGCAGTGGGGGGAAAAAACATGATCAGATGAGCAGCTATTCACGTTCTTCCCAATAAACAGATAAGTATTAACAGTATGTGGCATAAAAATGCTTCTTTCTAGGATTCTGGTAACTCTTTAGAGGCAGGGTGTTATATCCCCTGTATGGGGTTCATATCCTTGTTTCATGTATTTTTTGCTCACTTTTGGTCATTGTTTTATGTTAATGATACTTTCTTTTACTGTGTGCTATGTTTCATGTGTTTTGTGGGTGGCCCCCCTAGGGGTGGGGCACCTTTGAATCACTGCCAGTAACTGCCCTCCACATTTTAAATTTGGAGGGTCGCCCACAGATCCTGGCAGTTTATTTTGAATGTCCTTAGAAGTGTTTGGCAAGTTCTGCGATTCTTCTGTGCTTATTCTGTGTCTACATTGATGGATTAAAGGCCAGAAGTCCTCATGACTGTCGTCATCATCAAGTTCTTCCATGAGAGAGCCCTGAATAAAATGAGGACTGATTGAGGTCATTAATGTTAGGTAGAATGCCTAGAGGGGGTTGGGTGGTCTCGTAGCCTCGGAACCCCTGCAGATTTTTTTTTTTGGTTTTTTTCTGTTTTTTCTGTCCCCCCTGGCCATCGGACCTTACTTTTATTCTATGCTAATTAGCGTTCCCTTATTTTAATTCTTATTTATTTTGTCTTTTTCCTCTTTCTTCATCATGTAAAGCACTTTGAGCTGAATTATTTGTATGAAAATGTGCTATATAAATAAATGTTATTGTTGTAATTGTAATTACTGGCCTTTTGACTCTATGCTCATTTTTTGACTTTCTTTTGAACATACTGTTTTGGGATTTTGTTTGCTTTGGATTGCCTTATTACTTCAGCCAATTTCATTACCATTTGTGCTCTACAAGGTTTAAGAGCCTTTAAAAAAAATCTTTTACTTTATAAAGATTCTGGAAGGCCCAGTTTGTGTCTAGCCATGATTTTATTGACAGTGTGTTTGTTTTTGGAACTATCAGGATTTACGTGCTTTGGGACTGTAACTGCTCAATACATAGGGTGCATATTCTTGACATGGTTTAGTCATGCTTATTCTCTGAGCATTCAAGTTGTATCACATTAAATATAAAGCAATTGTGAGTGACACATTTATCCATTGGTGAAAGACTTGCACTGAGATACAGTAGCAATGCAAATGTACAGAATGACAAAGTCTCCATCCAAAGGGCACAAGAAGAAAGTAAATGATCTGAATACCATGACAGCAATGTAAACCATTTAGCATAGTCTTCCCTGTCACTAGATTTTGAATCATTTTAGCAATAAGAAATTTAGTGGTGTTTCCCATCACTGTCAAACAAAATGCCAAGTAATCAAATTTTGTATGAGTAGATGTACTGATGGGTATGAATAGATGATGTCACATGCATATAATACAGTGGCAGACACTTTCATCATCTGTTTAAAGGCACATTGTAGCTGGTTTAGAAGCTCATGGCGGCTTGGAGATTATTAAGACAATTTATACTTCAGTCTCCCACCTTCTGAGTGCGACATGTATACAACCAGTTTAAAGGCAAAACAAAACAAAGAAACCTTACATGAAATTTATGGTTTGTAAGCACTTTTTAATATAAGCAATAGTTAAGGGTGAGAAAAATGTGCATTTTTTTGTTATATTGAAATTAGAAAAATACCCCAAAATAGGCCCAACTTACTACAACCCTGTGTTCTGCAAAATAAACACAACTGTAAAATTTTAAAACCAGAATTAGCAGTTCAGGAACATGCATCCACACGCATTTCAGTATATTACAAAAATTATCAATACATTAATATATTTAGAATTGCAACTCTATATGGAAAATTATCAGCATTTCTCTCCTCACAAAATAACAGATTTTGCATAATGTATTGTGAGGAGTTTAGTTGAATGTGGGCAGATTTCATTTTTTCACTAAGTAGAATTTTATAAATTGCCTCAACAGGGACTCCACAAGCACACTCAGATGTTATACAGTGTGGCATACGGCCAGGGGCCTTTGCCTGGCAGGGACGACTCTACACTGGAAGAACCAGGGGACAGAATGTATCCAGAACATTACCTCCCCCGGACAGCTAGGTGGCAGACCCCTGGGTTGCAGCGGTGCTTCGGACTCTCACAAGGCTCCTTGGGAATTGGAGTTTGGATCAGCCCTGCTGGGTTCTGTGGGTGCCACCAGGGGGCGATGCAGGAACTGATCAGCCCTGTGGAAGAAGGTCGTTGGACACCTAGAGTGCTTCTGGGTGACCTGTAAAAGGAGCCACCTACCAATACTCCAGGACCCAGAGTCGGAGTGGAGGTGAAGACAGAGAGAAAAGAAAGGAAGAAGTAAAGTGTGTTTTGGACTGTGTTTGTGCTTGGACTGTGCTGTACAGGTGGGAAACAGGGGAAAGTGTTTCCCGCAGGGAAAAAAAAAGAAAAGTGTTTTCTGAACTTGTGTCCCGCATTTGTCTGTGTTGAGTTTGGGTGGTAGAAGCACCCCCTTCAGGCCACAACAGGAATCATTTATCAGAACAAGAAACTGCAATAAATAGTCTTACACAACTGTACTGCTTTATGTAAGCTCTTAATACTGAGTGACTCCATGGGACTCAGTTTAATGCAGGGACTTGGCATTGCCAAGCAATTGTGGTTGTTCTGGTTTTTATGAGAATGTAAAATAATAATGAGCTAACTTAGTATAATGTGTCTTCTACAACATGCAGATGTAGTGTTTATTATGTACAATATATTATTTGTAGTCTGGATGCATTTCTTGGCCATAAATAATGGCATTGGAACAAATATTTACTCATCTTAAACATGTTAACTTGTCTGCATCAAGATTACAAGTCTGTTATTGGTAAACTAGCCAACCTGCGGCATATGCCGAATAATCACGCCGCAGCATTGTGTCCTTTGTACACATACTTATAAAGATACTTGATACATTGAATGGACACGCAAACTTCAATGTTAATATGAGCATTGAATTTCTGAGAAAGCCACGGATTGTAAGGAACTATCCAACGGTTGTCGATATCGTATTTGCCAACAACGGCAGTTCTCCCTTGTCTTCGGCGGTATATGGGGTATCCTTGTGTGTTTTCTTGAGTCTCCGTGTTGAAGTCTTTCGGGAAATTTTTGGTACACGTGCCGTCTTTCATGCAAGGTGATTTGTCGTTGAGCATGCCACACGGACCATGCACCATGCATTAAGTGACAATTTGGAAAAGTCAAGGGTGTATTTCAGGATTTGGAAGCTCAGCGCAGACATATTTGTCTATATCATCCTTGGTCCTTATTTTGGATTGTGAGTCAAGTGTAAGTAACATATGGCAATGAGGCAATCCTCGTTTTTGGAATTCAATGACGAAGATGTAAGCGAGAACATTGCCGAAAATATTCTTTTCCAGAATATCTGTTAGAAAATGTCACAGTTTGATATGAAAGACGCAAGCAACGATGTCAGGTCTGTGTTCTATTTGCTCATGATGGGAAATGGCGTTGCATTTCCGGCCAAGCAGGATTGCAGGTGAAGGTTAAGAATAAGTCAGGCTTTCCACATTTGCGGACAATTGGTAGTTCTGTTGCATGTACCTTGGACTGCCTTGAAAGGTAGAGGAAAGAATGATCAATTGTCCAGGGCGGAGGTCATGGTGATGTGCTTTCGCAGTGACAGCATCCATAAGTTCCCTATATTGCTCTACACGCAAATCTTGTTGATGGGACCGTAGGTAATGTAAATGCGTGCCTTCTGTTCTGACATATGCGTCAACGATGTATTGCTGGAAGAGTTTGCCACTGGAATGCAAGACACTAAACGAAGATCTCATGGCAAGCCTGAAAGCATAAAATTGGAGCTGTGTGACTCGTGTTCTTTTCGCGGTTCGCTTTTCCTTAACATGGGTCAACTGTATGTGCCAGCCTGGATCTCCGAAAGGGAACAGCAGTGGATAAACCATGGGGTCACAGTTCATATTGAGAACAGAGATACGCTTGCAAGCATCTCCCCTTGGATATATGCAAATGTTGCGTTGTGCAGGAGGTTCCCCGTCTTCACCTACAAAGATAGCAGCAACATCAGTTTGACAGGACGGGGCGTTACACCTTCTCATATCCAGACTTGGATTTTCCATGAACACCATTCGTACAGCAGTAACAGGGTTACTGTGAGTGATAATGTCATGCATTTGCATGTAAGACTTTGCGAAGGGATTAACCTGTCATATCATGTTGTCTAGTTGCAGCAACAAAATGTCACTGCAAGCGCTATTACATTCCTTTTGCAAACGTTGACTGGTAGCCTCAGCAGAATGAAAGATATATAGCTGACCGCATTGTGGTGACGTGTCAGGATTGGTATATAAAGGAGAGACCTGGTGATAAATTTGACCGTGGATTCTGAAAGCATACAGTCCTTGTCCAGATGGTTGAGCAATGTGTGCGCCCATTGACACAAAAGCTAAAGCAGAGTTGTATTCCCTGATGTGATCACAGTCATTTCGGGACGGTTCTTGCCAGTCAAGAGGTCTTCTAAAAAAAGAGGAGGTTTGGATAGCGATGGCAAAGACACCTTGCCGGCACGACAACGCTTAGTGTAATGTCCGGATGTGTTGACCTCTGCTGGCCAATTAAGAGCATTGCAAGAAGCACATAGTGCGGCCAATGTTATGTTCTTGGACGTGAATGGCGGTATCTTCTTGAAAAGCTGCAGAAAACTGAATGCAATGTTTGTGCATGAACGATTTAGTGCTGTGTTGACACTGAAGGGAATTGGAATGAGTTGTTTCGAAGCATTACTGGCAATGTTCACATTGCATAATTCATTCAGTGGAGTGTGTTTTTAAATGCATGTTGAGATATCTCTGCACTTGGAACGTTTTTGAACAAATGGTGCATTGAAAGATCTGTTTGGAATGCGTTTGTTCAGTGGAGTGTGTGTTTAAATGTGCTTTGAGATATTTCTGGCGCATGAAGGTTTTGGAGCAGTGTTGACACTGAAAAGAATTAATCAGGGAATGTGTTTTGAGATGGTTAGTAAGGTATCTGCGTGCGTGAAAGTGTTTGTCGCAAATTTTGTATACAAATATTTGTGTTGAATGGATCTGCATATGGTTGTGGAGATCCATCTCACCTGTGAAGTCCTCGTTACAAAATGTGCAATTGAAGGTGAGAGTGGAATGAGTTTGTAAGTGTTTCTTGAGAGCGCAAGTTGTTTTGAAGCATTGCTGGCAATGTTCACATTGCATCATTTGTTTAGTGTTGTGTTTTTTTAAATGTGCGTTCAGATATCTCTGCACTCGGAAGCTTTTGGAACAAAAGGTGCACTGAAAGTCCTGTGTGGAATGCGTTTGTTCAGGGGAGTGTGTGTTTCAATGTTTTACAGGAAGAGGAGAGTGGGCAGGTGATGTCACATTAGTGTGGCGAGCATGTCAAAAGATGTCACCAGAAGGTTATCACGTGTGTATTTGAGAGGCATGAGAACCTTGTAATGCCCATGATCCAAAGGACCGCTGAAGAGCAGAGGCATGAGGACGTTCTCGGAAGTAAATGGTGATAGTAGCTGGAAGCATTTGGGACATTGCCACAATTTCTGCCTTGCCACCATAGACTACGGACGTATTCATGTAGTCAGCGTATTGTTGAGCAGACTGTATAACAATGCTTCTGTGACTAACAACAACGGACACCACGTCGCTGAAGTTATCCCAATGTTGGCAAACAAAGCCAACAGCCATGTTGCAAAGTTTGAGAGCAACAGTTTCGTCAATGACATTTTTCCAGAAAAACCCGACTGATAGAAACAAACAGTTACCTGATGCAGGAATTTATATAACATTGAAAGAAGTGTTGTTTCCATGAAATACATTTGAAGCGGAAGTCATGGATGGCAAATGAACAGTCAACGTGGCTCACAGCTGGATGTGGACTGTAGCACAGACCAAAGCGAGTGAGTATGTGTTTGGTGAGCTGTTGGGGGCGGGCACATGAGTAAGCTGTGCCTCGAGAGCGAGGGTGGACGTGGGAGGACGTTTCGAGTTGGCGGGCGGTGCTCTGAGGTGCGTTCCCTATCACGTGGGAGGAGGGTTAGAGTTTGTGGGCGGGGCTTTGTTGTTCATTTCCCATTGTTTTCGATGGTTGATGCGGTCATGTGTCGTAACCGAAAAGAATAATGAAAAGTCAACGTGGCTCAGAGGTGCATGTGGACTGTAGCACAGACGAAAGCGACTTACGGGGTGGTTGGTGAGTTGTGGCGTCCGGGCACATGAGCAGGCAGTGTGAATGCCTGGAGAGCGAGGGTGGATGCGGGACAGGGAATAAGAAGTGTTGGTGGGTGGGGAAACGTTTTCCGTGTTCCTGCAGGACCATCTAAGAAGACGCATGTTTGTTGCGGATGTGAATCGCTGTATGTAGCGTGTAAAACAGTTTGCGATGGTGGACGCGGTCGTGCGTCGTAACCGAAAAGTCAACGTGGCTCAGAGGTGCATGTGGACTGTAGCACAGACGAACATGAATGGCGCCGTGTTTTGTGAGTCGTCGTGTACAAGTTGGTGGCCGTGGCTCTGCGAGTTGTCGTCGTATCCAATGGTCTTAGAGTTCGTGGGCGTGGCTCCGTCCTGCGTGCTCCATGGGTGTCTTACTCGCTGGCGGCTTAGTGAATTATATATATAGATTCTTGCTCTGCTTTTCAAAAAATTTTACTGCAGAGAAATAAAGAAAACTGTTCAGTTTAAAAAAAGTAGTAATAGTAGTAGCAGTAGTTGGATTCATATCCGACCAACATGCAACACGTCATCACTCTTTTGCCTTGATAAACAAGAATTTATTAAAATATGTAATTTATTTTATTAAATGGAAAACACAATAAGCTCTCCACAGTAGCCTTCATATCTCACAACTTGGCCATGTGACAACCAGGGTGAGACGAGCAGATGGTCTATAAGGTGCATAGTGGGGCAGACTATACTACTGTACGTCATCATCTTTCTACTAAACAGGGATAAAGCAGGCAGCTATATGAGCACCTTTTTTTTTTTTTTTGTTAAACTTCTCTTGTACCTTCATACCTAACTGCTGAGAGATAAGCTAAAATTAATAAACGTGGATGACCATTAAATTTATTAGATCATAGACTACTACAGAAGGCAGACCACTCTTTGCGAGGCTAAGAAGCTTTGTGTCAGAGGAATGAGAGTTGGCCCAGGAAAATGTCCCATCTTCCTTCCTTCTTCCTCTTCACCCTTTATATGTTTGAACTGGAAATAATGTTCCATCATAAACAAATTCTCCTTTCGTACAGAACTCTAGAACTTCACAAAGAAGAGCTTGTCCTGTCAATACATTCTCTTAAACAACAAAAAAAATGAATACATATATTTTAGGCAGTAGAGATTCAGAAAATAAGGTGTACAGTTACTAAATAATTAATGTTGACATACAGTGAAGGAATAATAACTTACTGTGCATACTGTACAATATGTTATTTATAGCAGTTAGTTTCCAAAGTAACTAGTGTGATGGACATGCGTGAATTAATGTTTGTAATAATTAAAGGCTACGTGTTTAATATGGTGACAACTGAAAATTTAAGAAACTATGAGAAGTTAACATAAAAGCACCATCTACATTACCATTACTGACATGTTTATCTCTGCATGGGTCTACATTGTTGAAAGACTACACACCAACTGAGTTTCAGTATTTCAGCCCAAAAAAACTGATGGCTTCCTCTCATTCATTGAGATAAGTAAATTCCTTTTAATTACTTTATTCATTTGAAAAAACCTGGCAACCCACAATTGTTTTGAACTTTTTAAATCCAAATATTAGCTTATTCATCCTTACAATGTCAAAGATAAATTTGTACTTAGACCAAAAGTGAATTAAAATTTGAAATTGCATTGTCATATCCCTACTTACTGTTTTTTCCGCAAGAAGAAGAAGATCCACTGGAAAAAATAATAGTTACCAAAGGAAAGGCTGAACACAAATCACAGTTTACAATTATTTACAGTACAGTAAATCAAAATGTCTGTGGTCCACGAATCACACTGCATAAAACTGGACACCTCTCGATGTCATTTATTCATTTATAAATAATAGATAGATATGCCATTATAACAGCAATTATATTGGCTGACAATGGAGAAAAAAAATGGACTCCGATATTAATGATATGCAAGACTGATAGAATGACACAGTAAGAATGTGCTAAAATAGCAAGACTGCTCACTAAATACTGCATTTTGCTAGGTAAAATGTTGGTCGTATGGTGGTTTTTAACCAAATTTTAGAACACCGATAACAAAACAGCAGTAGGTAACATTCATTCTGTTTCGCTGGTGTCAGATATAAACACTTAATTTGACTTTAGTTAATCATCTAAAAGAGCACCTCCTGGACAGGTGTCCTACCTACCTTAAATTTAAAGAGGGTGTCTGTGTCAGTTTAGATGGTATTTGACAAAGTTATTACATTCAGAGACAACCAGAAAGCAATATCCTTTAATTTGATATTCATTACTGCAGTACAACTTTCATGCATTTAAAACAACTTAAAAAAAAAAATAAAAAAATGTTTGTGCATGGCAGCACGGTGGCGCAGTGAGTAGCGCTGCTGCCTCGCAGTTAGGAGACCTGGGGACCTGGGTTCGCTTCCCGGGTTCTCCCTGCGTGGAGTTTGCATGTTCTCCCCGTGTCTGCGTGGGTTTCCTCCGGGCGCTCCGGTTTCCTCCCACAGTCCAAAGACATGCAGGTTAGGTGGATTGCCGGTTCTAAATTGACCCTAGTGTGTGCTTGGTGTGTGGGTGTGTTTGTGTGTGTCCTGCGGTGGGTTGGCACCCTGCCCGGGATTGGTTCCTGCCTTGTGCTCTGTGTTGGTTGGGATTGGCTCCAGCAGACCCCCGTGACCCCGTGTTCGGATTCAGCAGGTTGGAAAATGGATGGATGGATGGATGTTTGTGCATTGTCTTTTAATTTGATTTGTTCCTGAAAGTAAGCTAATTGGCAAAGGTCAAAAATGTTTAAGGAAAAAAGCTTCCTTCCTTTTTAACTAGTCTGCATTGATTTACTGTAAGTCAATAGTTCATACAAAAACTTGGTGGCAATGCATGTATAAACAAAAATGCAGAAATAATAAATGAAAATAATAAATATTGATATTGCTGCCAGAATCAACTGATGTAAGAAATGACATACCAGTTATTGGTAATGGCTCAGAACTTGCATATCAGTTTAATCCTAGTTTTAAAAAAAATATATTTGCATAAGTAACAATATATACAGTAACTACTTTTCTTTCAGTACCAATAAAATTGACTTACTGAAAAAAACAGAGGCTAAGAAAAACAATTTTATTGCAAGTATCTGATGATCCAAGTCATTGCTAATGACTTTCTGATTCAAAGTACAAAAGTGGCAAAAGATATGTAATGCAAATTGCTAAAGTGGAATACTGTTCATTTTTCTTTGAAAAGCAACTTAATTCCACTGACAGTAAAGGATGATTGATAGCCAAATCAGTGATTTATTTATTTTTCTTAAAAAAGACATTACAAATGTAACTAAACAAGAAATAATTGGGCAAAGCAGAGCCCACATACGACCTGCCAACAATTGAGCCTTAGAAGACTGGCCGTTTCTCTGGGAAATATTGTGCATTAATTTCATTTTTGTCTCCCCTCCAACATCCAATAGCAGAAGTTAATTAAATTGCTTGTCCATTGTGTTCATCCACTTACAAAGTTAATGATATTGTGCTGCTGAATTAAAGAGCATTTTATAAAGCGTGCTCTATGGAACCTGGCAGGCAGTACATTGTGCAGTTGAACTCTGTCATATTTCCTAGTTGTGGGTCTTCTAATTAGTAGAGAAATGTATGTTTCAATCTGCCAATTTAGAAACATTCTCATCATTGCTCTAGTAAATTTTAAACCATATCATTTAGAATGTCCAAAGTAAATCAAATAATAAAAAAATACATTTAAACTGAACCATATCAGTAAAGCACACAGCTGACCTTCAGTGCCACAAAAACAAACCATTAAAGATATGATACATTACATGTACTATTTGCACACAAACATACTGTATATTTGGAGTACATATTGAGATTTTTTTAATAGTATATAGAGCAGAGTCTGACAGAAAAAAAGATACCACCATTTGGTGTTTCTCTCATTTCTTGGCAATAACACAAAATCTGCAAGGAATAAAAAGATATTGCTAACTTAGAGAAAGAAACTCATTTAAAAGGATAATAGGGTCATCTATATGAACAATGTGAAAAAGAACCACATTTGATTTAGACTGAAATCGGCAAAGAAGTTTACAACTCATTGTATGTCTTCATCAAAATAGCTGCAAACACTGTGGAACCATGTGTTTCCTGGTGCAGTTGGCATTGTACACTGGTGTGCACTTTAAACTCAGCAAGCAATCAAAACTTCCCAATCCACCCTATGGGACCAATCTTGCTAACTCAGATTCCCACCTATTGAGAGCCTTCAAAGATGAGGAAAGGTTTGGGAGTGATAAAAAGATTACGGATAAAAACTGCAGAATTCATTCCGGTATGAGATGGGGAAATATGATTTTGTTTCTCACTGACACAAGGTTGTTGAACTTAACAGAGATTACACAGAAAATACAGTAAGTATAATAAGTAGTTTAGAAAATATGTCTAAATAGTCTATAATTATGTTCAAACAATATCATAACAAATTGCTAAAACGTAAAAATAATAGTGTGTGTGGCAGACTTTGTTAGGCAATTTGACAAGCGTTGGCCTTTTTCATTCAATTATAGATATTAGAACAATGTTTCATTATTCCACACTGAAAACAAATGTTATATTTTTTTTGAAAAACGTACAGTCCTTTAAAGCAATTTTTAAATTTATTGTCCTCTATCAAAAGGCATCCAAAGTCATACTGTTTATTCTTTTTTTTTCTTTTTTTTTTTTTTAAAGAGAATATATATACTGTATATCTTTTTTTAAGCAAGGCAGGAAGCTATAAGAGACCTGGAATCACACATACTGTACAGACCTCTCTTGACTCTGTATGGTCAGTGTTCATGCTACTGGGCAAAAATAAGACTTATAATAAGAGTAGCAAGGCAGAAAACACATTTAGCTAATATTTGCATTTTAGCCAACAGTAAGCATACGATGACTGCTAAGAATCCTGGAACAACATTCAATATTCTAAAAGGGGACTTTTTGGTCATTACGCGTAGAGAAAAGCTTGTGCATTCTGCAGTAAAAACCACAGACCTAAGTCAATGAGGTGTGGTGGTCCCTGTGTTTAGGAATGCTTTGGACCTGAGTGAAATACCATCATTGAAGGGATCTGAACAGAGAAATTAACTAAAAGAAATTTACTTCAGTTTTATTAGTACTCATTCGAGTATATTTCTCACCAGCAAGTGATTGTGTTTAAATAATGAATGAAAATGAAAAAATGTAAGGATACTTATTTAGGACACTGCATCTAACCAGATTTTAAAAAGTCAGTGTTATACAGTTCAAATCTTAAAAAAAATAAACAATTTCCAGTCAAGGTAATTCATGAAACTATGTGACTTTCTTTTATATTTTATGCCTATACATTTGTCCTTTTGTCCAGGGGTTGTGAAGATGTAAGTAATCTCAGATTGTATACTTTACATTTATAAAGTTTCAGATTTATTGTTATGTTTTACTAAATTATGTGCACTTTATTTTTGCTTTCTTTTTGCTTTGTCATCTGGGATTTAACATACTGTATTCTATTCTGTATTTTAATGATTAATCCTAGTTAGTTTGGAAAATTTTATGTCACTTAAAGTTGATCAGTTTGTGCGGTACCCCTATGCCAAATGGTGTTATTTAAAAATAGAATTAAACTTGGTCACAAATGTTTTATTGTTTTAACATTTTATATATTCATCTACTTTCAAACTTGCTGAATCCAGATTACTGGATTGCGGGGGAATGCAGGCTATCCAAGTATCACTGAGTGAAAAAGAAACCACCACCAGACCAAACTGTAGTCCATCACAGGATATTGTCAAGATCTTGAATCAGTTTCTGGTGAGCTCAATTAGAAAATTTAACCTGAACAAAGACCCTCGGCTATCTCGATTGCATTAGTAATCTCTCCCACCTATAAATGTTTTGCTCTTTTCATGAAGAACCACTCTCGCTAACCATCATTACACTCATGTACACTCCCATAAACAATGAGGTACTCTAGCAAACCAAATCCATACAAACATCGAGAGAACATGCAAATCCCACACTTCTGTGACACAAGAGAATGAACTACTATGCTAACATGCTACCTTTTTTCAGGAATTCTTGGAAAATTAGAAGATCCAGTGCAGAAGCTGATATTAATTTCCTTAAGACTCTCTAGTTTATCACACTCTGCAAGGTCGAACACCTTGTGCACATTTAATTAAAGCTTTATTTATGTTTATTAATGTAATATACTGGGGCAAACATGTCAAAGTAAGAAATATTTTTTATATATTTAAGGTGGTTTTCTTCATGGCTTTAGCACCACACAATATAGATAAGTGAATGCATGTATTCCAAATGTTTTCTGAAGCTTTTCCACAGTGATTGGGATATACAGTAAATTTGATTAGGAAAGCTCACATGAATACAAATGAATGCCTGCTTTTTCAGAACCATTTTCAAATAAACCCGCCAGTTTAAAAGCATTTCATTGAATAACCACTTACTCTTTTCTTATATACCTAATTATATAATCCATATTGTGTATAGAAGATGACCATTGTCCACATTATTGCATTTTAAAAATAAAAAACTGGGATCAGAACTCCAGGGACATCCATTAGTAATTAAAATTTCATTACTCTCATTATTCTTTTGTTCTCTTGTCTGCTTGCCAGTTCCATAATTTCAGTGCTCTAAATGTACTGGGTAAAATACATATTATGTAGCTTTTTCTCATTAATGTAAATTGCATTTTGCAATGGATGTCCAATAATTAAAAAGAAAAGTTCAACCTGTTTGTTAAAGGTATTTCCATTAGTGAATGATAAATATGGAAATTTACAATTTTGGGCTCTAATTGATTTTTCAAATGCCATTAATGTTGATTCAGAATGGCCATCAATCAAATTTATGGTCAGATTAAATGTGTAGGCTTTATAGTTCATTTTTTGCTGAAGGTATTCACTTGAGAGTCCATGAAAGAAGGATTCCCGCATTAGAGTTTCTTTTTTTTTTTAAATGTATAAATAAAATACATTCGCAGTGACCAAAAAAAATCTCTATACTGAGTAGGACTAACTCATATGCCTTCCATATGCATAATGTTTGGTATCAAAATGTAATGTCAGTCCTGGTTAAACTTGTGTTCACTCCAAATTCAAAAGCTCTCAGGTAACTTTCTACATACCTAAGGGAGTAGAAGCAAATAATGTTGAAGACCACACTCTATAAAAATAATAAATTAATAACCCAGCATCAGGTACATTTCACTTAATTAAACTTTTACTTGCTTGTAATCATTTTATCAGCTTTTTACTTAACTCTGACAAGTTGCTTTAATGAATCTGACTTTTCCATCTCTCTCTATTCATATTCAAACCTACTTTGTCCAATTCTGAGTTGGAGGGGTTCGGGTATATTACATGCACACATACAGTATGTGCAGAGTCTCCCACTGTAGTCCTTGTTCAGCTTTGACTGTACGACTAAACACAGTTCTAATTCCGCCACTAAATTTACTGATGGCAACATCATCATATGCATGATCACCAACAATGATGAGGCAGCTTACAGAGAGACATCCTCAAGAACAGGAAAACATTAAAGTGGCCATTAAAAGAGGAAGAGATCACTTCTGATAACTTAGGCAAGAAATGTGCTTTCTTCCCTAATAGAGAATATGCCAACTTTCTCTGAGCCCCTTTGCTTGACAAAATAATAGCTCTGGGACACAAACATTTAGTCATCTGCAACAGGCTGGAAGGTCAGTGGGAAAAACCTGCTTAGGTCACCTTCTCACTTGTAAGTCTGCAGAGATAATGCAGGTATAATTTCTATGTGTAGTTTTGTATGTCGAAGTTCATTTTTAATGCACATTAATGTACATAGGTTTATGCATTTTCATGCCATCATTTTGTGTTTAAACAAAATCCTCTAGTGAGAAAGAAAAAAATTAAAGCAGTAATTCCTTCTCACATGCACACATGGTGTTTAGCTATGCAGCAAAATGCCTACTTTGTAAATCATAGGTTTATAGGGTTATTATTGTCACATGTACAGAAAGAGTACAGTGAATAAATATGTTAATAAACATGCAACACCTCATCTTCTCCAGTGCCATGACTGGTAAGTATAACATAACCCTTTTTTTAGGGAACAGATTAAATAGTAATTCTAATGTAGTATAACTGATGGCTTCACAGCAATTGCAGTCCTAAAGTTGCATCAGAGACAGGGATGATTTGGGTACATTTCTCTCTGCAGCACCTCTCAAGCTCCATCAGGTTGAATGGGAAGCGTCGGTGCACAGCCATTTTAAGATCTCTCCAGAGATGTTCAATCGGATTCAAGTCTGGGCTCTGGCTGGGCCACTCAGGGACATTCACAGAGATGTCCTGAAACCACTCCTTTGATATCTTGGCTGTGTGCTTAGGGTTGTTGTCCTGCTGAAAGATGAACCATTGCCCCAGTCTGAGGTCAAGGGCGCTCTGGAGCAGGTTTTCATCCAGGATGTCTCTGTACATTGCTGCAGTCATCTTTCCCTTTATCCTGACTAGTCTCCCAGTTCCTGCCGCTGAAAAACATCCCCACAGCATGATGCTGCCACCACCATGCTTCACTGTAGGGATGGTGCCAGGTTTCCTCCAAACGTAACGCCTGGCATTCACACCAAAGAGTTCAATCTTTGTGTCATCAGACCAGAGAATTTTCTTTCTCATGGTCTGAGAGTCCTTCAGGTGCCTTTGGCAAACTCCAGGCGGGCTGCCATGTGCCTTTTACTAAGGAATGGCTTCCGTCTGGCCACTCTACCATACAGGCCTGATTGGTGGATTACTGCAGAGATGGTTGTCCTTCTGGAAGGTTCTCCTCTCTCCCCAGAGGACCTCTGGAGCTCTGACAGAGTGACCATCGGGTTCTTGGTCACCTCCCTGACTAAGGCCCTTCTCCCCCAATCGCTCAGTTTAGATGGCCGGCCAGCTCTAGGAAGAGTCCTGGTGGTTTTGAACTTCGTCCACTTACGGATGATGGAGGCCACTGTGCTCATTGGGTCCTTCAAAGCAGCAGAAATTTTTCTGTAACCTTCCCCAGATATGTGCCTTGAGACAATCCTGTCTCGTAGGTCTACAGACAATTCCTTTGACTTCATGCTTGGTTTGTGCTCTGACATGAACTGTCAACTGTGGGACCTTATATAGACAGGTGTGTGCCTTTCCAAATCATGTCCAGTCAACTGAATTTACCACAGGTGGACTCCAATTAAGCTGCAGAAACATCTCAAGGATGATCAGGGGAGACAGGATGCACCTGAGCTCAATTTCGAGCATCACGGCAAAGGCTGTGAATACTTATGTACATGTGCTTTCTTAATTTTTTTATTTTTAATAAATCTGCAAAAACCTCAAGTAAACTTTTTTCACGTTGTCATTATGGGGTGTTGTGTGTAGAATTCTGAGGAAAAAAATGAATTTAATCCATTTTGGAATAAGGCTGTAACATAACAAAATGTGGAAAAAGTGATGCACTGTGAATACTTTCCGGATGCACTGTGTATATATATATATATATATATATATATATATATATATATTGTCGCAGATTGCGGCCCTTGCCGTCCTCTTGAACCCTCTGACTCAATTCCAGACACCAGGTAAAAGTCCAAATATTTCTTTTATTTAGACAATAATGTGCACAAAGCACCCTCCACTCCACAATACTCATATAACTAATCAATACACTAATCACTACAATAAACAATCCTCCACACTCCCAGACACTTTGCCACCCTTCCTCCCAGCTCAGCTCAATGTCTGGGCTTACCCATGAGTCCTTTATACCCCCTGACCCGGAAGTGTTTCTCCCTTCTGTCCATGTGATCATGAACACTTCCGGGTTGAAGAAAGGAGCTTTTTATCTGACCCGGAAGCACGTCGTTTCCTCTTGTCACGTGATCATGACGCACCTCTGGGTTATAGGGCAAGTAAGAGTCCGGTAGTCTCCCCACAGCGACTCCTGGTGGTCCCCAAGGTATCCAGCAGGGCTGTGCATATAAACTACAAAGTCCATGAGGCCCTGCTGGAATTCGGGGAACGTCCACGCTGTTGGGAGAGCTCCATCTGGTGGCCTGGGGGTGAGGGCTGGAATATTTAGCCAGCCACACACCACTATATATATATATATATATATATATATATATATATATATATATATATATATTCTGTGGTGGGTTGGCACCCTGCCCGGGATTGGTTCCTGCCTTGTGCCCTGTGTTGGCTGGGATTGGCTCCAGCAGACCCCCGTGACCCTGTGTTCGGATTCAGCGGGTTGGAAAATGGATGGATGGATGGATGGATATATATATATTGCATAGTTTACTGTCAAGTAATGCAAAGAGTATGTGACACGTGTTCCGCCCTTATTTGGGCTCATCAGGCGTACACACTCTACTGCTCCCCTTGCGGGGATCGAACCTTGGACATCAGCGTCAGAGACGAAGTCCCTTTACGCTGCGCCACGGCGTGGAGTTCGTTTATTTGACAGCCTGTAGATCGGAGTAATTACATTCATTGCATTCGTAGTCTGAGTTCCGACCTGATTGTATGGGTGGTGCAAGGAATATATATACTGTATATATATATATATATATATATATATATATATATATATATATATATATATATATAAGATCACATACACATTCATGCATAATTACAGCAAAGCTACTTTCACCAGCTTCTCATACAATGCTGCATATAACACTTCTCTTCCCAACAAATGTGTTTACTGGTTTTGAAAAAGGATGAAAGAGAATGTGTTAAAGCATTGATTTTTTTTTCAGGGGTCTTGTGTAAGCCAGCACTCAATTTATATAAAAGTTCCAAAAGCCGACACAATGTTGTTGAGAAACATGCTCCCTAAGTTGCCCTGTAAATATGACATTCTATCAAATGGATAGTGATAAGTTACAAGAGCATCTAAGCCTTACAAGTTAAATACACTGATACCCCATCGATCCCCAACCACTCCATAATGGCTTCTTTTCCCATGAAATACACGAAAACATGATCATTTAAGGTGCAGAATTAAATAAAATACCAGATTTTTTGCTATCATTATTTTGTGTTAATGAAGCCTTTTTAACTTCTTGTAGAGTTAAATACACAAACATGGAAAATAATGGTGTGGAATAAAAAATAATAAATAAAAATATATTGAGCCCGTTTGTCAAGCTTATGTCTTAACACTGAATGCACAGTTAAATTCTAACATGATAAGTTAAAATAACCTTGCTACTCCATTAAACGTTACATGCAGGGATCCCAGACTAAGACTAACTTAAGATCCCCTAATTGGTCTTAGCATTAAAATAAAGAATAAAAGCCAATTTGGATGTAGTTATATATAAAAAGTTAGACCCAAGGCATGTGATAGGATATATAGTATTTTTAAAAAGAGATGTAAATCCTGAATTTAGTGAAAACAACAATTTCTTTAGGCCAAAAACATTTCATAAAAAATACACAGTTAACTTAAGAGGAAAAAAGGTTAGCTGTGCAAGCAGGAAGTTGTACTTGGTGGGTAGTGGAATTTTTCAGCTTACAACCCACTTGTCTTGATTCATTATGCCATGAGGAATCTCTCCGTATTCAAAACAGATTAATATTGGCTTCTATAAAATAGTAATACCACAACAGCAAATACAGGTGATTCTATATCAAGACAGAATGATAATTTCCTTTGGTATTCTGTAGTGCACAGTAAATTGTACACTATCTCGGTGGTGAAACCAGGTGTAAATTACAAATGAGTCAAAGGATATTTACAGTTATATGTGACTGTCAACTAAGTGCTTGCTATCAGACTACTGTCAACCCACCACTGCTATAGGTGACCAAAAAGAAGGTCTGAAGGTCTTGGGGCATCTTTGATCTTTATTAAGCACGACATTCTGCATGGTACCTTGCCTTAACAGCAGATAGAGCTCTCCTGGAATTCCTAAAAGCCTTAGCAATGCTTTTTATCTAACAAGTCAAAACTTGACAGTTTCCTCTACTCATCACAAAAATGAATGATTAGTTAAATGGCTATAGAGAATTTGTGTGCATAGTGAAATAAATGTATGGCTGTACGGTACAATGACTTGTGCTTATTTTAAAAACTAAATGCCAAAAAGGAAAACAGAATGACAGTAAAGAAACTTTTTGATATTATGCTTAGTCAATATAATATACTGTACTAATGGTGCTCATCTGAAGTAGTGTGTAAAGAATTGGCCTCCATGTTACAAAAAAGACATAGCAGCACTAGAGAAAGTCAAGAGGAGAGTAACAAGGCTGACTCCAGGACTGGGAGGTATGAACTATGACGAGAGACAGATGGAGCTGAACCTTTTCAGTTGAAGCAAATCTATATATATAAAAATGGAATGGGTGGGTCGTCGGGTGGGCCTTTTTTTCATTCCGTCGTTTTTTCGACGTTTTGAAAATGTAGAATGATTATTTGATTTTTTTGTTTTTATTTGATCGTGTCTATGTAGCCGCCGTCGTAATAAAGTATCGCTAAAATCGTCATTTATCGTAATTTATTTTTGACGTATAACGTCGCCGTCGTCGAGGTCAGTGATACCAGTGCAAAAAATCTGCTTACGGTTGAAAGACACGCCCTACTCACTGGACAGTTAAAAACACCAATCAAACTAACGATGACATCAAGTATTACCCAATCAAAAGTAGGAAAGGAGGCATCTTCATAAAATGCGTGTGGGATGATTTGCATGACACGCTGGTTTAAAAAAAAAATGATAAAAAAAATACGGGATAAATCCCGTCCAGTATTGATTCAAAACAGGACGCGCAATTTCATTCTCAAACGCGGCACGATTCCGTATTTTAAAGGACGGGTGGCAACCCTACAGTGCCAGGTAACCACCCATACAATCACATTGTGATTCAGACTAGGAATGCAATGAATGTAATTACCCCCATCTACATACAAGGCGAAAGTCTTGCAACATTCAAAGATGATGGTTTGGGATAAGTACACCATACAACATAAAAGAGCTTATGAAGCCTTGAACCGAAAAAAGCAACATCTCAGAGATCGTAAAAAAAAAAATAGGAGCTAATGTCGTTTTACTCGCTGTAGATTTTACTCAAACATTACCAGTTATTTCACGAGGGAGACCAGCACATCAACTCAACGCGTGTTTAAAATCCATGCTTCTCCCACGCTCGGTTATATGTCGTGTGTTCTCGGGTAGGTGCACCAAAAAATGTATACATTTAAGCATGTAATGGGCAAACAAAAAATGAGGTATACCCGAAGGCACAGCAGTAGTACTTAATGTAACTTTACTTCTTAAATGTTAATGTTTTACTGTTTAATAATTTATACGCTTCTTATATGTTGTTCAAATTCTTTTATCAAAATACCACTGACAGCGCAATGCACGATAACATCGAGTGAATACACCATACGCATCCGCCCACGGCTGCCCTGCTGTGCGCAGATAGGACTTGATTGTACAATAAAATAAAATAAAGATAAAAAGACTAAAACAATCATCACCCATAAAGCGGATAGTAGACGTGACGTACTATATGTGTACCACATTTCAAGTGTATAGGTGCAACGGTTTGCGAGCTACAGGTCATTTAAAATCCTGGACAGACACACAAATTGCCACGGTAGCAAATTACAGAAGAAGATTTTACTGTTTAATAATTTATATTTATATGAAACGAGCTGTATATACCCGGCGTTGCCCGGGGCAGAAGTAACCTAATCGGTCAAACACTTACATATATACCAAAGTAAACCTAATCGGTCAAACAGTTACATATATAAAAAAAACCGAACCTAATCGGACAAACAGCTTCATATATATAGAAGCGAACCTAATCGGACAAACAGCTAATCTATATACATAAGCAAACCTTATTGGTCAAACAGTTACATAAATACAAAAGCAAACCTAATCGATCAAACAGCTTCATATATACAGAAGCGAACCTAATTGGTCAAACAGTTATGCATGTGCAGAATGATTTTACAAACATTATGCGTGTTAACAATCATTAAAAAGAAAAGATTGAGGAACTGTTCTTCTATATGTGATGAAGCCACTAATAAGACAGATTTTTTTCAGGACCCAGCTGTTTCATAACTAAACTACTGGCACCCCAAAGTAATGCCTAATAGTGGTTTTTGGGGTAGCTGTGGAATAAAAAGGGTGTTTTTTAGTCAGTAAGAATCTGACACTACCCTTCAGTACGGGCTGAAGGGTGCCTATGTAAGGTTTTACATCCTTCCCGTATGGAAAAAAAAACATACTAAACTTTTTTTTCATCATTACAGATAATCTCAGTCAAATCGAAGTACGCATTCTCAATTTATTTTTATCTAATTTTTACTTTTTCACAAAGCCATCCCATGCCAATTTGTATGAATAAACTTTTGCTAGAGAGTTAGCAAAACTTTATTCATGCACATATTTTAATACGGATAATCTATCTCTAATCAAGGTTCTCATTTTGATTGTAATTTAAAATAATAATAGATACTCATTTTTTTCTTCTGTTTTAGAAAAACCAATCTATGCCACCTACGTCTTCATCAAGTCAGCTTCATCCAGCTTCATCACATATAGAAGAAGAGTTCCTCAATCTTTTCTTTTTAATGATTGTTAACACGCATAATGTTTGTAAAATCATTCTGCACATGCATAACTGTTTGACCAATTAGGTTCGCTTCTGTATATATGAAGCTGTTTGATCGATTAGGTTTGCTTTTGTATTTATGTAACTGTTTGACCAATTAGGTTTGCTTATGTATATATGAAGCTGTTTGTCCGATTAGGTTCGGTTTTTTTATATATGTAACTGTTTGACCGATTAGGTTTACTTTGGTATATATGTAAGTGTTTGACCGATTAGGTTACTTCAGCCCTGGGCAACGCCGGGTATATACAGCTCGTACAGAATAAGAGGTGACAAGATTGAAGTGTTTAAAATTATGAAGGGAGTTAGTACGGTGTATCCAAGAATGCTGGGACACAACTAGCTAATAATCTGGAGCAGTAACAAGGTAGGGATGAGGTGTGACTGCTGGTGGCAGGGTTGTTGTTATTCTCGCTCTCTTTGTTTTCTTCCAGCATAGTACTATCTGACTTTACTTTTTAAGATTGAAACCAAGACTTGTTTATTAGTAAACATTTGTTGTTTGTGTTCTTTTTTCATTTATTAAAAAAAAAAAATCATCCAAAAATTTGTTAAAGGTAAATTTCTCAAAAATCATTACAAACTGAACTATAGCCACATTGAATAAAGTAATGCATAGTGTAGTGTAAAAAAAAACAAAAAAACAGCTTGATATAATTTTGTTGAAATTAATTGAATTGGACTAAAGAACTTTGTTGGGCTGAAAGGCTGCTTCTAATTAAAACTGACCAAAGGTTCACTAAAGATAGAAAATATCATGTGTGATTAGGGGAAAATGTATCTTTATTTAGGAAATATCGCTGATGTACTTGTGAAAGAAATCTAATACCATTAACCCAGACACTTCCTGTCAAACCTGCAAGATAAATATTTCTACTTATTGTTAACAGAAAATAGATTTGTCTGTTTCTCTCTTCAACATTTCTAAATTAAAAATAGGATGTTCAGAGGATATCAAAATAAACAAAAACCCCAATATTTAGAATATTCATATATTATGCTTTCAGAGGGTGAAAAACAGCATTTTATTAATGACAATAAAATTCCAAATCATATCCAACAGCACAAGTGTTGTTCTAGAAGTACAGCACCAAAAAAGTTAGGACACTTTGTAAAATGTATCTAAAAAAAAGAATGCAATAATTTGCAAATCATCCATCCATCCATCCATCCATTTTCCAACCCGCTGAATCCGAACACAGGGTCACAGGGGTCTGCTGGAGCCAATCCCAGCCAACACAGGGCACAAGGCAGGAACCAATCCCGGGCAGGGTGCCAACCCACCGCAGGACACACACAAACACACCCACACACCAAGCACACACTAGGGCCAATTCAGAATCGCCAGTCCACCTAACCTGCATGTCTTTGGACTGTGGGAGGAAACCGGAGCGCCCGGAGGAAACCCACGCAGGCACGGGGAGAACATGCAAACTCCACACAGGGAGGACCCGGGAAGCAAACCCGGGTCTCCTAACTGCGAGGCAACAGCGCTACCACTGCGCCACCGTGCCGCCCTTTGCAAATCATTTAAACCCAGATTAATAAAGTATCTATCTATCTATCTATCTATCTATCTATCTATCTATCTATCTATCTATCTATCTATCTATCTATCTAAAATGAAAATTGCCCTGACCCAACATTTTCTGAAATGTGTTGCTGACATCAAATTCAAAATGAGCATATATTTTTCAAAAATCTGATACGTTGTCTTTATACTATTCTTTATTAAAAATAGGATTTACATGATTTGCAAATCATCATAATCTGATTTCTTTACATATTACAGAACATCCTATCTTTTTTGGAAAGAGGGTTGCAAGCATAATGTAATTTTGCCATTCAGATTATAATTAAACAAAAACAGATTTAAAAGATGTCAAGCTCCATCCATCCATTTTCCAACCCGCTGAATCCGAACACAGGGTCACGGGGGTCTGCTGGAGCCAATCCCAGCCAACACAGGGCACAAGGCAGGGAACCAATCCCGGGCAGGGTGCCAACTGAAATATCAAATAATGCCAAATGCATGCACGTCTTTGGACTTCTCCATAATTTGTATGATGGTGTTTCACAGTCCTGGACCTGGTGATTTCCTGTGCCTACAAGTTTTACTGCTCAATGCTACCAGGATGGGTTCTTAAGTTTTTGTTTGTAAGTCAATATGCATATGCTAAATTACAACAGCAGACACTCTACTTTGTAGAAAGAAAAGAGAATAGATCATCTGCTTTGCTGAATGAAAAGAGAATGAATTAACAAGTCATTAAAAATAAAAGCAGTTGATATGACAAAGTAGTGTTGATGTCTGGTATTTTCTTAATAAATCTGTAAATAACAGGAATCTGAACAGATAGAATGAGCACCTAATTATATCAAGCTGAACTTTTGTTTTTTAAAAAGTAGGTTTCCACCTGGGTGTGTTTCTGCTTCTGTCTCTCTTTTTCTGGTAATCTATTTTAATTGAAACAATTTAAAGTGACACATTATTCCCTGATCTGAACAGTACCACCCTGGTTAGTATTACTGTAGGATGCTGGGTTCCATTCAAAGTGCAGGTGCTTACTCTACAGAGTTTGCACTACCAGCCTGTGTAGCCATAGGATTTAACTTGGCAGACCAGTATCCCCCCGTGCCAGGTTAAATCAACTGAAATAGTACAATGTGAATGTGTTTAGGTGAGTGCAAGTCCCAAGATGGGTTGGTTTTCCATGCAGAATTGGATCTTGACTTGCATTCAGTGCTGCTGCCACAGGCTGTGATTCCCAGTGACATTGCAAATGGAAATGCAAGTTCAGAAATAGGTGAATGGATGAATAGATATTACTCACTAATGAGGGATTCTGCAGCACTGAAATCAAGCAGACATGACTGCCTGCAGAAAACATGATTGCAAAATGCTGTTCCACTGCTCATTCAATTTGCTAAGGCACGGTGTTCATCATGAAAGGCACTATAGAACAATTACTGTCACCAAGAAGTCACCTACTGCTACAAATCTGATATTGCTTTCTAGATACACAAGTGTATTAAATAGATTAAACAGACTTGGTTCCTGTAAAAATGTGAAACATGTAGGTTGCGAATATTGGATATCACATTGGATGTGCTAATTATATTGAGTGCTCTGGGGGTAAAGGGGCTTACATATTGCTTAATGTAAATGAAAAAGTGTTCGCCGATTAAGTGTATGGATATCCTGAAAGCCAACAAAACTTAAAAATGGGCAGAACTATTAAAATATTTAAAGAAATTAAAATAAGCTCTTTAAGAATCTTATGTTTAAACATTTATTAATGGCATATTCTAAACATGGACCTCTTCTTTATGACATATCTTCCATTTTTTTCTGAAATCTCATAAGCATATTACTAAAACCGTCTTCACTTTGTTTTCCAACCATAGAGGAATTCACCAATCGTGAGTGGTATATTACAGCAACTTTCTACAGCTGCAGAAACCTGTCAGATTAAAAAAAATACTTACTAATGTCACATTTTAACTTAAGTATGTTTTTCTTATTTAGCTTACGTAAAAATATGTAACATTTTAAAATATAAAAGACCAACAGCAGAAAGAATCCAGATAGTCTAATAAGACAAAATATTTTAAATGTAATTTTTGCATACTAGTATTACGAGAGCACAAAGTGATATACTGCAATCAAGTCAGTACTTGAGAGCACGGTTCACAACTTGGGCTCCAAATCAACACTGAACTTTATAATATGGCTACAGGCAACAACTATAAAACTTTATTTTTTAAACTAGTTATAGCATAGTTGTTCAAATGATGCTCCTAATGTTTCCTGTGGTTTTAGCAGTTTTTGAGACATGGAGATGACCAGAGCCCAAGTACAGTACAAGTGTGTATGCCATTTATTTAATAAAAACCACAATAATACACCAAAAGACTACAGGCTAACATTGCTCTTGGCTAGCATCCTTGCAAACAAGAAACTCAGTCTGTTTTAACTGAATTACTGTATGATGGGTGTGTCATTTGAGGAGCACTCAAAAATATCCCCTAAAAATAAGAAAGCTATTTACTTAATTGGTCCTTTTTCATTTTTGCTGTAAGTACTTTAGATGATAAACATATTATTTTATTGCTTCTAAACTTTAGAAGGTGAGGTTACCTCAACATATACATTTGCACCTCAAACATCTTGGCCTATCTGATATAATCAGGTTTGTGTTGTTTCGGGTAGTGTATTGAAAAAAATTGTGTTGTTGAGGATAGCCATTTACTTTAAACTGATCTGCTTTAATGCCAGCCTTTAATATCATAAACAGAATTGCACATATAAATAATAATATTGTAAGACTTTTCTTTTAAAAAAACTGTTACTAAATACTGTGTGCCTTTGTGCATGTATTTCTTGCTTTATGTTGCCCGAAACTGCAGCGGATTGGTTAAAGTGACTGTCCCTGAATGACAATCTTGATGTTAGTTGCTGGAACAACAGTCTCTGATGATATCAGATCCGCCCAAACATCACTCACTGCAAATGTACTGAAACGTAGAGCAGCAATATTCTAAAGTAATTTTACTTTTTAAAAATGGAACACTACTTATACATATTTTGCTCATTTATTAGTTTTTCATTCTTAATCCTTTTATGGCAGGGTTTGGAGTAACATCGGAAGGGATTTGATTTTATAGCTACAAACTCAGAGTAATCTTTGAAGCTACATTGTTAGAACATCGCATGATTTTGCTTAACTTGAAGACTCACAATGTACAAGCTATAAGTCTATGTGAAAATGACGTGCAATTATTATCTAAAGCTAGAAAAAAAGATCCAGTTTTCTTTACATTGAGATTTTAGAGAAATTGGAAAGGGATTCATGTTATTATAAAATAATGCTGATGTGCTCCTGCCTAGGTTTAGTTTTTTTCAGTTTAATTAATATAACAAACTCTAATTTAATGAGCTTCTGGGTAAAGGTGGGATTTCAAGTGTTCATGATGATTAATGTAATGTATGTTTTAGCCACCAGGGATGCAAACCAGCCCAACTTGGTGCCAGTCCTAAGTGTGGATAAATGGAGAGGGGGAATGTTAGGAAGGGCACTCAGCTGTAAAACTTAGCTAAAACCTAAATGACAGAATCAGTCAATCATTGTGATTAATCTATGCTAACGCTTTGGTTTGTTGCATTGATTGTATTTATATTGGACTGTTTTTTTCAGTTAGCAGTGTTAATAAACACAAAAGAAAATTTAAGGATGGGGCACATTCATCATACTATATTAATATGGCCATATTTATTTGAAATTCAGACAATGCTCAGTTTTTAATAATATTTAATTGTATTATTTAACCAATGTATATAGTACTTATGGCTGAAGGTGCAACTCCTTCCTTTTCGTAATTTCTATGGGTATAAATTCAAATTCGAAAGAGCATAGAATAGTGCAGTAAAAAGGGCAGCACCATAACACCCCCATAAAACATTACATTTAAGTTACCTCCTTTAATTTTTAGGGTTTTTACTTCAAAGAACAGCCAAGGAAGGCAAAAAGTATTAAGTACATATGACCACTACACATAAATGAACAAAGGATTCCATGCCACTGCTCTGAGACCAACTAAACGTATGCCGGGCCCCTTTTTATTTGTGGGAACAGTTTCTTTGCCGTTCTCAATTACTTACCCTCTCACTACCTTTGTAAGGTTTCACTTCCTAATGCAAGCATTTCCTTTCTGTTCCCAGCTTTGAGCTCTCCAGTCAAACCTAATTTACACTTTTCTTGACAGTTACTAAGATGATATTCTATCAGTTGAATGTTGCTCAGTTGAAGAAGTGGGGATTGTACTCTCTAAATTGTGTTGAGTAAATAAACCCTTACTCTAAATTACTCTAAATTAATTAATAGGACAATCAACTGAAATCTCCAATGGTCAGTCTGTCCATGTCTATAAACATCAAAGCTTTCTGACTCTTTTGCCTATGCCACTGTCTGCTCCAAAAGGAAGCAAAAACTTTAAATGCAGACCCACTCTGATACTCAATTTACAGAGCTCCAACCTAACAGGATGGCTACCTGCATCAACTATGTAAACACTATGGACATTCTACTTTTTATATAGATGACGTTTTTCTACCACCTCAGATTTCAAAAGAGAGAATCAGCAAAGCTTATAAACAATAAATCTAGGCGAAAAGCTAACAACTGGAAATAGAAAGCAAAGATCTGAAATGTCCTGCTAATTAACTTAACTCACTTAGTCTAGGACAGTGTAGTAGGTATCTGGGCATTAGATATAAGGTAGGAAATAGTCCTGAATGCAACAACAGTCAATTGCATGCCATACTTGCAGGATGTACTGCCACTGCATATAGCAGATTCCATGTTTCGAAAATGGCAAAAATTGTGAAATGCATCACTAATTTTAATTTGGATTTCAAATTGATCTCATGCATTTTATTATATGAAATGTATTAAGCTCAGAGCATCACAGCAATTTGCCACATGTTGCAAAATGTCAGTTGATCTATCTAAGCTCATGAACCACACATTGATCCAGGACAGTTTCTATTTAAGAATTTCACTTTCAGACTGTCCAGCAATAAATAGCTGATTCTAGTTTCTGTGTCTAGATGAAGCACTGAAATTTCTGCAACTTGCTGAAAGATTATATTATGAAGAGCTTCAGTCATTGATATTGTGATAGTCCATGTACCTTGGCTTTTACATATTTTACATTAAAATAGAGGAACTTATATTGCATTATGATTTTCCACTATAAATAAAAATAAGAACACTATACTGTTAAATTGATAACAAAAGTTTACAGAACTTCTTAAATTAGTTATGAATTTAAAAAAAAGAGAATATTTAAACTATTAATGCACATACAGGAGAGTCAGCACTGGATAGGTGCAGTGCTTCCCCTCAAAATGTTTTATTGGGGGCGACAATGGTGGCTGATAAGGTGGCCCTGATAAATAATTAAATAATTAAATATTTTATATATATAAAATATACAATATTAAGTACAATGCTTAATATTACATATTTTATACTGTCACACACGTGCACTTGGGAGGCAGGCTAAGGGCTTAACCAAGGGCGGAAAAAAAGGGCAGGGATTGGCGAAGTGCACTAACCTGTCTTCTTCCTCTTCGGCAGATCACCTGAACATAAACCTGCCTAAAAATCCTCCAGTTCCTTCACTCCCTTCCTAGCCACACCTCCTACCGACCTCACTTCTAGTTTGAACCCCACAGACCCACCTCTTCCTCCCCTGCAACTATAAAAGCCTAGCACCTTCCCTTCCTAGTTTGTCTCTCTTTGGACACTGAACCAGACAGTTCTCTGGAGCTATTCATTTCGTTGCTTGCTTCTGTGTACAATATACGGGGTGGAACCCCAACTCTTTTTCTACCTTTTCTTATGTTTTACAATATACACTACCAGTTACCGGTAAATCAAAGTGCAGGTTTGACAGGGCAAATGGCAGTAATAAAAGCATTCATAAAAGGATGAAATAGGGCCTTGAAATACCGGCTGTGGACTATTGCCGACAGGACAAAGTCTCTTCTTCACAGAAGAAACTGAGACTTGCTTTCTTCAACCACTGTTAAGCTGTGCTTGAAGTTGTTGTGCTGTGAGATGCCTAACACGCATACTGGTGACCCACAGAAACTTGCCTTCTGATTGGGTTGTGACTTTGGGTCTGCCAGATCTCTTCCATCAGAGTTTCTTGCAGTTCTTCAGAGGATGTAGTAACACAGTCTGTTCTAACTCTGCTTTAATGCAGCACAGGGTTTTTAAGTAATCAACAGAAGCAGGGACACCTGTACAAACTGTTTGCTTCAACTTGCAAGGCTAAATTTACTTTAATTGCTACAGAACATCTGTAGGTTGTACCCTATTAGTTGTTCCCTGAAGAAAGCCCATTTGTAATATTCTGATATTTCCTTTTTTCCAGTTTTGCTAACCTACACTTTAAGTTTAAACCTCTGGCAGGTCACTGCTTACCTTTTCAATATTTTAAGTCATTCATTACGTTTCAAACCATTAGATTTGAAGTAACACTGGAACAACTGAGGTGTTCTAAAAAAAAAACTCAATGTGTAAAATCAGGCATTGTATAAAATGCCTAGGAAATCTATAGAATGCCGAAAATGGAACATCAAAGTATGAAACAATTAAAATTTCAAATATTTCTTAAGTACTCTATGCAATGGAAAAAGGCAAACCGGAATGTCATTCTGTATAATGCCTAGGTAATATACACAATGCCTAGGGAAAGTATATAAGTAACACAGACATTTTATGCTTTGCTTAAAAACGTCATGTATTCTATAGAATGCCTGGGCATCTATACAATACCTGCTTTCACACATTGCCAGCAATACGATTCATGGGTTGACAATACGTGGATACACCTATTTGCGGGTTTGCCATTAATAAATAAATGGAAATTATTTGGCAACTTTTGCAAGTAGTAAACAGGAAAGAGGTCATTCCCACAATGTTAAGCGTTTGAATTACAGAAAGGACTCTCAACTAATGGATTATGGGAAGAGGCAAATCATATTGCATTTTGAGAATGACCTCTTTCCTGTTTACTATGAATGCCACCATTCCAAGAAGTAACTGTTAGTAATACTTTAGCAAGAATGCACACATCTTACACATTTTGATGATACAAATGGATATCTGACATGTGGATTATGCAACATGAGTTACATGCCAATTTTATTTTTCTTTTTTCCATCCATATTTTTCATATTATTTGCCATTGTCCAGAATTTATTACCATCGGGCACTGTTGAGTTTGAATTTTTTTTTTCAACCACCACTACGAACTACATGGGGAAAATAATATTTAAAAAAATATATTGTTTTTGAGTGGATTATTCCTTTAATAACTCAACAGTAAGGTACAGTATATCAACAAAAGAGAGCTGGAAATCCGTGAAGCAGTTGCTGCATCTACACCAGACTCTGTATGTTACTGTTGCAGTACAGTATATGGCACAGCAATGATGTATTGTTTTAGTTCTTTTGGTGTGTTTTATATATATATGTGGATTTTCACATTCGCAGGGGTCATGTGCTCCAAAACTCTGCGAATAAGAGATAACTTTAATTTAAAACAAAAAGGAATACATACAACTTTCAACTGAATTACAATAAAAGACATGCCCACAGAAACCCATACAAATTTATGATTGAATCGCATTTTATAACTTGCTATAAAAAGGAGGTCAGAACATTCTTGTTTGCTTTGCACTATGAGTTAATAATTGAAAGCGGGTAAGAATTGTAGGAATGAATGGCGGTTCATATTACTGCCTAAAGGCAGTGTGAGATGTATATCTCGAATCAATGAATTTCACATGGAAGGCATGCCATATTTAAGGAAAACAGTTGGTAAAATCTTGGCTATCCTGAGTTGATGGGACTGCTTCCTTAATTTGATTTTTCTTATTTAGATTTTATTTATTTATTTTTTTTTACACAAATATTCACACTGATTGAAAGGGAAGCATTGTGCTTGGCAAAAGGTGATGTTCATTTAGGCACACCTGAGTGAAGTAAAGAATGACAGAATATGAACAGGAGCATAGCGTAAAGTAAACACACATACAACATACTGTAGATCAGTGGTCCCCAACCTTTTTGACAGCAAGGACCACTTTATTAGATGCAAATTTTTCCACGGACCGGTCGGGGGGCAGTTTTATACACAATTTACATAACATTTCTATTATTATTAAAGTTATTAAGCAGTTTGCATACGTTTGCAATCTGAGATTTTTCTTCTTTTTTTGCATATAACAAAGACATATGCTTTACATTTGCCATTCCAACAGATTGCACATCACAAACATTAACACTGCTATCTTTTTTTCATGTCTGCCGTTTCTATAGGAGGGTGACAATGAGTTAAATTCCAATGGATGTTTTTCAAATGTTGACAAGCAATAAGCAAAAGGTATCACTGAAAACCACAGACAACAAAAACAGAAAAAATAAAAAAATAAAAAAATAAAAACAGTACGAGGAAAGTTCGAAGAAAGAGATTTTTTTACAATGTTTCTGTTTGGGGATCGATGTGCAAATGTACACAACTGAGCTGCGACCACAGATCTAACTGTTCTGTGGATGATTCGTTCAAGCATTTCAAGGTCACTTCGTTGAAATAAAAGCATCTGTTGAATGTACTTCGTAGTAACGCGATTTCTATAGACTCGTGTCATATGGGGAAACTGTCGGGACCATAAAAATACTTTGTTGTAATACTCTCTCACCTCGGTCTCTCTCCTCTCTCTGCACCGCTGCAAAGCCCCGCCCGCCAAGCGTTCTGAAAAAGTCTGAGTGAGTCGCCGTTGCCGGCATTTCTCTCGCGGCCCGGCTATCAGACGGCTGCGGACCGGTAGTGGGCCGCGGACCGGGGGTTGGGGACCCCTGCTGTACATCACTCAGTTGCAATGTGCCCCCTTTGAAAACTCAGTGATTTAATAAAATAATTCAATCCGCTTCAAGTTTGGAAGCTGGAGTACCTTTATAAACCTGAAATTCCCAACTCCCCAACCACACCAATATCGCTTATGGAATAATGGGCAGGCAATCAAGATTACTGAGTGTACCGCCCACTGATTTTATTGGTTAGGAAAACAGTGGTGGGTGGCACCTATGACAACCACACATTTTTTTAGGATAGATTTTTGCCAGTTTTTACAATTTTTTTTTGCAAAACTGTTTTGCAGAGTCATTGAGGACCTTTGTGAAAAGTTATTTTAACTCATGCCACATATTGACGAATGCATTGAAGTCTGGATTTTGATTGGTACAGTCAGAATTAATCTTGTGTTTTTTAGCTGCTCCAGTGTTGGAGGTATATCTCCAAATCACTGTACTACTTCGGTTTTAACCTTCTTCCAGCTAAAAGATCTCTTGCTGATTGAAACAGGTTTTACTTTGAATTTTGCAGGAACCATTTTGCCTTCCATCTCTAATCACATGACAAGTTAATGATAAGAAGCATGTCAGGATGATATGGAGCACAGTGCTAATAAACACACGTAAAGATCAGTGCTGATGTCAAAAGGTCCTCTCTTGTCTCACCAGAATTTCAAAATCTCCCTCAATGTCCTCCCAAAATTCCCATGTTAACAGTAGAAAACGGCTTTTGAGATTTACTACTGACTTTCTCAAAATTGCTTTTTTGTTACTTCAATGAGGCTAAGACTTCTTAAGCAACAAGACAGATTTGTATGCAGTTTCTAATATCTCAATGATGTCAGACTAACATTTTTTTTAGAATTCATAAACAGAATAATATAGCACTTGTGTCATGGTTTCTTCCTTTGATGGATTTTTAGTTTTCATTCCCAGGAATGTTATTTTTGTAATAATATTACCAGTAATTCTTTTTCATGCTTACTTACCTATGTAATTGTGTTTTTCTTACGGACTATACCAACTATCTTGAGTCTGATGGATTTTATTTGAACTAACAAAAGCCATCTTATTTGCAGACTCATTTTAATTGAATATGTTACTTTCAAAGACAACTGGTTATGCCAAGGTCCTTCTAGGCTGACATGACAAAAAGCAGAAATACTTATGAAATTTGTCACTTTCTGCTTTGTAATTCATAATTGATTGGAAGGATTGGTAGAATTTTGCTTTTGTTTAATCAGTATTTTCACTGATGAAATAGCAAAAGATTTTCATGCATAATTGCATCAATTATTTATGAGAAGAAAACAATTTTGTCTAATATGAAAAGATACTGTAATTGAAAGTACTCTACAAGGGCTCTAAATTTGTAAGCTCTTTTTTACTCATTTCATTATACATAGCAGTATTAAAGCTAATTATGATTGACTTTTGACATGAAAAAGATTAATAGAATCACTGGAGAGTCCTTTATTACTCCTTTCAAACTCCAGATTACATATTAATAAGTGAACATTAAGATTAATTATTTAGCAGTCTAAGCAATGAATGGCCTTAGAAGTTTTGTGTTACCATACTCCCCATGTACCCACTGCTCTTGTACAGAGGTTGCCTTCCCACATATCTTAATTAAATCTTGTTTTATTTTACACTTTCATTTTGCAATTATATAGTTATCCATATCTACATTCATTCAGGTATTTGGTTATCGTGGATGTGGAGTCGATGCAAACAGTACTAAGTACAACAAATTATATATGATAGTCGGGCAGAAAGGAATCTCAGGTATACACCCACCTTGATTTTGAGAGGAAATTGACCACGGGATACCAACATGAATACAGCAAAGATACGAACAACTCAAAGTGAATGAGCCCAAGCCAAAAATCAAATGACCATGATACAGTCAGTCCTACTGTATGGGACACTCTGCCATAGCATACACTTTTCTAAAATGTATTAAATGGCTTAGCAGCATTTACCTTACAGCTGCTTTTGCATTAAGTAATACTACTAACATCTCATCAATAAATCAAGCAAGCTGATTTAATTAAACAACAGTGAAAACTTAGTTTTCCTTACTGTTTTCTGTACTTTAAGAATTGAGTGACCATATGTCCTGGTTTGAACTGGACAGTCCCAGTTTCAGGCTATGCGATTAGTTTTATGTCTAGCATCCTGGAATTGAACAAAATGTCCCATTGTTACACATCTTGAGACAACCTCAATTCTGTGTGCGTTTTTACAAGGATATTTTATTGTGTCCCGTATGGGAACCATGAAAATGTGGCCTGCCTACAAGTGTACCAGTTTGGGACTTTGAGAATCTGCTCACCCTATTTAAGAAGCTCCATAAAACTGGACAACATGCATGCTGACTTTCAATGAGGACATCGCTGGACTGAATTTTGCAGCAGCACCACAGAATAGCACCAGCATTCAGAAGTAAATGATAAAAAGTTGCCATTTAAACTGAAAGGTTTTCAGCAAAATGCTAGTCCTTTGGCTTGCAACCACTGCTGATATTGGTACGAGGTTTCCCCAAACAGCCACAGTTCTTAATCCTGTAAAGATACAGACACAATATCTTCAGTTGCAGGTTATACCTGAAGAAATCTTACCAGCCTATGGGTTATATATACTTTGCTATGAAAGGTCAGAGAACCCGAATTTGCTAGATAAATAAACACTGGCGAGCTGGATAAATCACAAGAGAATTGGTGCATGGCAGTGAATGAATAACCTGAAACCGTTTCCCAAACCCCATTATTTCCCTTCTTTTCCAGCAGGCCAAAGATTCATGTCCCTGCATGCTGCCAGTTCATTACAGAGAAATATCATTCCTCTTCTGGCACACTCTGGACAGCCCTCTCATCCCCAGGAGGACCCTTTAATGTTTAATTCCCCATCATCTGCTCCACTGAACAGCTTAATCTCTGCTTGTATGATCAATACTATATCAGTGTAAATTAAAATGACAATTTTAAAGTAATTAAGCCTGTTAATGCTCGATTCAAATGTCATTATTTGCACAAGGGATCGGGGAGAAATTACACCGTGTCCACGGTGACAGGAAAATGTTTTAACTGGCGCAATCTTGTTGCAGTCGCTGCCACCAGAGGCTTAAGGAAAGCAGATTAACTCATAGCTTGGACTGCCAGGATACCTATCCAATTTCAGAAGAGGATAACCCAATTTGAAAAATTTGATTTTGAGCACCAAACTCAATTATTGTGATATTAGATGAAAACTGGCAGAAATGAAAAGCTTGCAAGGATGAAAGGGAATAAAAAGTTACACAATAAAAATGCACTTGACTTCAAGACAAAATCCTGCAATAATTGTATCATTTGATTATTTTTGTTCTTACGCTTCCCATTTCTGAAATCCCTTTAAGTGACTGTGATGGTTAGCATTTAATAAATAGCTGCAGCTTCAGGCCAGCTACTGAAGCTATTTAAGTAAGGTCTTGTTCACAGTAAAAGCAGCCACTGTCCTTCCCATGTACTGCAGCATTGACGTGAAAAAGGAAATTAAATTGTTACTTTGTTAGCTCCAATTAAATCCTCAGTGGATCTTTCAACTAGTCACATGAATTATCTATCCCTCCTTTATAACAGAATATTGATGTGAAAATGTATACACAGTATAAAGTCACAGAATGTTGCTACTTGCCACATCAAATTTCTCTTAGTAAAATAATTTATATTAACTACATTACAATTAGCAAGTTCAATCATTAAGAGTTTGATTAATTGTGTTTTTTTTATGTATGCATCAAAACACTGCTGCTGAACTGGATAAGCAGGTTACAAAAAGGATGGATGAATGGACAAACTCTAAAGGCTAACAATATTAAAAGGCTACAAATTAAGTCAATAACACTTATCATGGGAACAAACAACTTCTTAGGTGAATAGAGTTTGTACAGAGAACGCAAACCCTGCCAAATATTTGCACCCTGCTTCAAACAGGTGGAAATGTAAATGCAAAAAAAATAAAATAAAATAAAATTCAAAATAAAATAACCAAGTTAACCAACCAAATCTTATCAACATGTCACAAAAGGGACTGCAAAATAAAAAAATACACTGCCAAAAAATAAATATAACTTCAATAATTAAATAAAGATAAAAAAAAAAATTAAGGTGCCAGTACAGTTAAAAGTTCAACTGATGATATCATTCTAGCTTTCAAACAAAAAGGCAAGTAATAAATATCTACTGTCACAGTCACTGACCTATTGGAAGACCTCAATCTGGCACATGGCCACTCGGTAGGAAAAGTCACCACTGCTCTAAGATTAAGCTTTCATTCCTATAAAAATGTTCACTACATGATATATGGTACTGTGCATCTTCTTATTGGAAATATTCAGCATTCATAATTTCAAAATTTAAGAAATGTTTTGTATTTGGTGGGAAGAAAAAAACAAGTAAGCTGAATCCAATTTTGGATCATGGGGAGCCAAAGCCTAACACAGAATAGCCTAAAACAACAGCAAGGTTGGAACCATGCCTCCCTTTTGTGTTTCATGGAAATGGGACGGCCTGCATTACACTCACAACCATGGAGCCAATAACAGTCCATTGCAGCCAAATTAACTGCATGTTATTTGATTTTCCAAGTAATGCAAAGCCCTATGAAGGCCAAACTGCATTTGTCACATGATGTGTCTTAACAAAGTGAGGTGCATCCATGTTAGGATTTTTACCGGATATAAATACAAATATGATATTTTCACATCACTGTATTTGGCATACACTATATATAGAAAAGTTGTACTATTACAATTGTATATTTTGAGTGGATGGTTGAATCTGGAGTAGAAAGTGTGAACGAAACCATTCTGTTCAATTTTGAACCCAACTGCTCAAGCTCAGTTTGCTTTTTAAGTGGTGAGCCCTTCACCATGCCTTTGCATAGCAATTTCAGGGCTGAGCTCACCTAGTGTAGATTAACAGGCTGATAAGCAGGGGCTTGATGGAAAGCATTACACAATTCATTCGTTGGCACCATGATAAACAAGAATGAATGTAATGTAGTACAAACGGTAATGGAAAACACAAATCAGAGTACAAGATATAATTTTTACCACTTTACTGCTGTTACATCTGTCATGCCTGGCTTCAGTATGTTCTGGTATCAATGTTCATGGCACATTTTTATTAATAGTTATTGATACTTTCCTTGATTTTTGTCTTGGTTTGGATTGACACGTTACAAGGACAGTAAATTCCTAATAATCCCTCAACTGGAATCAGGAAGTCAGATCCACTGTTAACGTCCTACAATGGTAACTCTTGCCAGGAAACATGGATTAAAAAAACTGATGGATGGATAGGAGAAGAAGGCTGTCCAATTTTATAGCTGTTGCTGCCAACACTTCAATCCTATATAATTATGAACATGACAGAATTACATTATATTAAAACAACAACAAAGTTTGATATTTTGATGTTACGGAAAAATTAAAACACTTTAAAATAGTTTTTCAAATTTTGCTGCTGATAGGAAAATACCTTTCAGTATCAACAGCACCAATTTGTATACATTTGTCTTTTCAACTTCCATAGAATGTATAATATTTCAAAAATATTTAGGGTTCAGCAGTTCACAGACAAAAGAAAAATCAATCTGTCAGTTGACTGTCTGCAAGTGTCTACTTCACAAAGTGACTGATTGTCTGACAAAAAAAAAATCAAGAGCCTTCTTATCTAACTTATATTGTACTTGTTGCTTGATGTGTTTATCTTGTAGAAGGATGTTGATCTTGAAAACTCCTTATCAGTATAATGATATGAAAAACATACTTAGTGTGATACTTTTTCCTTTTACATCTCCAAAGATACAGTATGCATGTCTGTTTAACTAGCATCTCAAAACAGGCCCCATATGAGCAAAAATGAGAGAGTCCTGCAATAGACTTGCACCCTGTCCTGGACTGATCCTGCCTTGTGTCTGATGCTGTGGGGATAGACATCAGCTCCCCATATTAGGCAAGCACATTCCAAAATATATTGAAGTGTTGATTCAAACAGAAAAGTCTCCCAAAATTATACCAATTAAATTAATGGAGGAGACTATTTTCAACTCAAAATTCAATACCACAAACCCAACACATTTAACATTAAAAAAATGAAGACATGAGTTTTCTTTATTTAGGAAGGTGAAAAACTAATCAGATTTACTGCTGTAGATGCACAGAAAACTTCTGTAAACTATATTTTAAAATGTTTTCAAGAGTGCATTTAGTCATTTGTAAATGTTTGTTAATATTATATGCTTTTTTATTAAGACCTTTACACTGCATTACAATGATCAATGTCATGGCCATTATGTGGTTTCACTTTCATTGGTCAACTCACCCCAAATTCCCTTTATTGTCTTTCTTTGATTTTGTCATCCTTAGAGGGAAAGGTTCATTCCTGTCAATTCATTCACCACTACTCCAGATACACTGATTTCATATCCCATCAAATTAAGTGAACATGGACACTAAAAACAACTCAATAAATACTCCATTAAATGATGTCAAGTAATAAATAAATACAAAAAGTAAAAAAGATTTGAAAAGAAACTGGCAAGAAAATGTAAGAAATGTGCTATATATTTAATGTTGTGTGACTTTTCTAATTTGACAACCCATCTAAATTACTAGCGTAATATTAGCATAAAGCTGCCAACAACGGCATATTGGTGGAAATCAAAAGAATGTATGACAAGTTTGTTTTTCTGTCACCTATTTTATGGCTTTTTTAGGCATAGAGTACAACCCCGAAATTTGCGGGGGTTACATTCCTAGAGCACCCACGAATTGTGAAAAACCGCGAATTATGGATGTGGTTAAAAAAAATGCCAATTTCTATAGTTTATGCCCTAAATATGCCCCCAACACACTTTAATTTCATTTCAACCTCAGCTTAATACATTGCCTAAAAAAAGAATGTAAAGGTAAGCCCGTATACTGTACTGTACTGATATGTCACCCGCAGTGCTAGAATGTAAAATACCGATGTTACCGCTTTATGTACTGTAATTCATGCAAGTGTGTTTTTATTGCCAGAAGCCTTAGAAGGTGCAGGGTTTAAGCCTTAAACTGCCACATACTTGGGGGTTAATACCTCCCTGGATGCCAAATATTTTTTGCTGCACTTTTTAAGTAAATGTCACAATTCACAAAGAAAAAGTAAAATTTTAATGGAACACATTTTGTTTTCATGCAAAGAGCATCACAATTACTGCAACACTGATCATTTTATATACAGTGATCCCTCGCTATATCGCGCTTCGCCTTTCGCAGCTTCACTCCATCGCGGATTTTATATGTAAGCATATTTAAATATATATCGCGGATTTTTTGCTGGTTCGCGGATTTCTGCGGACAATGGGTCTTTTAATTTCTGGTACATGCTTCCTCAGTTGGTTTGCCCAGTTGATTTCATACAAGGGACGCTATTGGCAGATGGCCGAGAAGCTAGATTGCTTACTTTTCTCTCTCTCTTGCGCTGACTATCTGTGATCCTGACGTATGGGGATTGAGCAGGGGGGCTGTTCGCACACCTAGACGATACGGACGCTCGTCTAAAAATGCTGAAAGATTATCTTCACGTTGCTATCTTTTGTGCAGCTGCTTCCTGAAACGACATGCTGCATGGTGCTTCGCATACTTAAAAGCTCGAAGGCCACGTATTGATTTTTGACTGAAAAACAAACTCTCTCTCTCTTTCTCTCTCTCTCTCTCTCTCCCCCTGCTTCTGACGGAGGGGGTGTGAGCTGCCGCCTTCAACAGCTTTGTGCCGCGGTGCTTCGCATACACTCCTTTGAAGAGGAAGATATGTTTGCATTCTTTTAATTGTGAGACAGAACTGTCATCTCTGTCTTGTCATGGAGCACAGTTTAAGCTTTTGAAAAAGAGACAAATGTTTGTTTGCAGTGTTTGAATGACGTTCCTGTCTCTCTACAACCTCCTGTGTTTCTGCGCAAATCTGTGACCCAAGCATGACAATATAAAAATAACCATATAAACATATGGTTTCTACTTCGCGGATTTTCTTATTTCGCGGGTGGCTCTGGAACGCAACCCCCGCGATGGAGGAGGGATTACTGTACTGCCAATGAACTGTAAAAACTATTAAAAAAAACTACTGGAACAATATGTACAAGGTGCAACTGACGCCATGGATGAAATTAAGTAAATCACTGCAGCCAACTGCGCTTGAACTGGCTGCACGCAAACACACAAAGGCCAACGCTGATAAATGCAGGCTAGTCTAGTGCAGCGGCTCAATCCCAGAGACAGGGGCCGGCAGTGGTCATGAGTTGGCTGCTCAATGAATGTATGGCACTGACTGATCAGCTCCGGCGTGCTGGTAAATTGTACTGGGAACTGACAATAGCCGGTTGCAGCGTTCAATTAATGTACGTCGCCGAATATACTCGGCTCCTACATGCTGGCAAATAGTACTGGGAAACGACTATAGCTAGTTCCGGTGGTTTAAGGGTTAAGAAGAACAAAATGGAAAACACGAGAACACTCAGCTGGAGATGCGTCACAGGCCAGCAGTCAATCAGCAGCAAGGAGAAATGAATAACGCTCTAGCGGTCCGGTGCCGCTAACATTCACACCATTGAGAAGACGGTGATTTATTTATTTTTATGGTGGAGATTCCAGGGACGCACCCAGCCTTGACCTGACCCACACGCACTCACAAAGAGAGACAAAAACAAAGCAAACTGGTAATCAAACAGCAAATAAAGATTGTAATGAAAACAAATGAAAACAACAATACCACCCCTGTTCCCCTTACGGCGATTATATATTAAATACAACAAAGCACCAACAAAACACACACAGTAAAGTCCATGAAAAATGGCAACGGATGAAATGTATTGATGAAGATAGATAGTCCAGAGATCCGCATGCTGAATGGAAATGTAAAAATAGTCCTACCGGTAGTTCCTGAAATGGTGAAGACAGGTGGATGGGTTCAGGAGTGCTCCTTTCTTTGTAGGATGGCAATGAACAAATAAGTACAGGTAACCCAACAGAAGGCAGAGAGACAGGAACTTGAAACACAAATTACAAAAACTTTTCTTTTTTTTTTGGTCACTGGCCCCCTTTTTAAAAGCTGCGCTGACATCCTTTGAGCCCAACAGCCCCTGCACCCTCAGCAGAAGACCAATTAGAGCCACTGCAGGGACTGCTGCGAGTTGCAGTTTCAAATTCTAGTAGAGAACAACGCTCTCAGATTGGCTACTTTCACCATCCCAAGCCGTGTTTTCCTCTATGGTTGCTTCCTGTTCTCTCTACAGTATAGTATTGCCACGAAAAAAGCCATAGAATATTGCGGAGGATATTTGCGGTTTCCGCTAACAATTAGTTAGGTTCTAAGGAAAAATCCACGAACGACTGAGGCCACGAACCCTGAACTGGGTCTTCGCGGGGGTCTACTGTACATATAAACATTTATAGCTGAAACTTAAAAAGTGATTTGCATTAATTTTAATAGAAGTTCTCTATGGCAGGTGCATAAAAGTTTAACATTTTAAAAATAATAATAATACATTAATTGTATTCAGTAAGTGCTGTCTTATAGGCAAGCGTCTTTAATTAGAATTCCAGTCCAACCACTGTGTGTAGGTCCTCTCCTCTTGGTGTTCTGGTTTTCCACCACAAGAATTGCCTGTCAGTTGGCAACTTTAAACTGGCCTCTTTTAAGTTAGCGTGCCTCATGGTGAACTGGAACTCCATTAAGGGTTGGTTTGTGCCTTCTAGCCAAAGTGAACTGGCTCTGGCCACTGTTTACCACGTTTACCAGAAGGGAATTAAACACATTCAAAAATTGTTTGATGGATACACGTACAGTATTTCTTAAATGAGATGCAACACATTCTTCTAATCAATAAGTCATAAACAAAAATGAAAAGAGAGACTTTATCAACAGGGACATGCCGCTCTCCATTTCAGTCTCTGCAGCAGGAGGCAGTTAATTTTCCTCTCTCATGGATTCGTTTCTGGAGAAAGGGACCATGGTAAAACTATGGTGGCTCCCAGGGACATGAAACCTCCAATCCAGGAATTCTCTGAAAAAGCTAAGGCCCACTGCACATTATTACCCTTCTCTCACAATATACAGTATTGGATAGATATTGTTCACAAATAATTGCTGTCTCATAAATTCAAACATTAAATTGGAAATTTAGTTTTGGGCATAATTAAAATTTTGAGCTTGCAATTGAATGTTGTTTTATAAGCTTTCAAAAATGTCTAAAGGAATCATCAACATGTAAAGATTTTAGAGGCATTTTTATAAGTTACTGATATTTTGACTTACCAATCACACAATCCGCAAACAAAATAAACATACAATACTAAATTATAACAAGTAAATAAGTGTTATTTTATGTAGTGCATATATGAGTTTTGATTATGATTTGACCTTCACATAACATAAATTTTACTATGAATTAATGATAACTTGTAAAGTATACTAAAAGTTTTTCATCCTAAACTTACCGTTCATGTCTGCATATATTGCCCGTCTTTCCATATAACAGGTCACATAATCTGCAATGTCAGATTATAGAAGTGCAGCCTTATGTCGGGATTGCTCACATTTTCTAGGTCCTCAAATGACATACACAGTAATTGTTTTTTTTTTCCTGTATCAGTATTATAGCTCATGTGATTACAGTAAATCCCTGACAGCTAGACCAATTCTGTGAAATCTTCAGCACCAACATATATTTAAATAGGCTCAAACACTCAAATTACATTGTAATTTACAAACTTGATTACATAGTTTCATAGAATTTAAGACCAAAAAAGAAACGCAGCCACGCATATTTTAAACGAAAGACAAAATAATAAGATGACCAGCCAAAGAAAATTTCTGCTTGTTGGTATTAAACATTTTTCCTTCTTCCAGAAGCTGATCAATTGACACCATCAGTTTCCTCAAGCTCATCATTCAGATCACATGCTCAGAGTGTGTGAAAAGTCACAACTTTAAAGGAAACCAGAATTGTGCTTCAGTAGTGGTAATACTACAATGTACACTGCATTCACCGAATTAGATTGCACAACAGTCATTCTCTTTCTTTATTTTTTTAATTGCCTGTGTGTAAAGGTGTTTTCTGGTGATACACCCTGTGACAGAACAGCTTTATTTCTTCACACTGGTGCTTGTGATGCCTGCAGAATGACTCCCCACTCATAAAGGAAGGTAGGATGTCAAGGTATTTCTTGATCCACTGTCTAAGCCAGCTGCTCATTTATCAGAACTGGTACAACAAGATACATGCAAAGCAGTTTGCTACAGGCAACATCAAGATGAGTATAACTTAACTCTGGTTATTATAAAGTGATATTTTTAAATATGGATATTCTTTAGTACATAAATAAATTGGCCATTTCTTCATATTACTGTTTGTCAGCTGTGTTTAGAGTTAACTAGAATGATTTTTATATTACACTGGGAATAAGTAAGAAGGATAAAATGGTTATGCTGTTAGGTAATATTTTCTGTTGTGAAATTCAAGTGCAGAAATATATTCAAAGGCAAAAAAAATTAACACAAGAATTTCTCTGTTTTGCAGTTACAAATGTAAAAATGCATTGCTTTGCTTTATATTTTTGAGAATATTAAGTGAGCAGCATGCTAACACAGTGGTTAGTGCTGTTGCCTCACAAATCCAGCAACCTAGACGTGAATCCAACACCTGGGGCCTCATATATAACGCCGCGAGTAGAATTCACACTATAACATGGCGTACAGACAAAAGCGGAAATGTGCTTATGCACAAAAAAATCCAGATGCATAAATCTATGCGTACACCAACTTCCACATTCTTCCGCTACATAAATCCTGGTCAGTGTGAAAAGGAAACATATGTGCCTGCTGTTCCACCCCAACTCCTCCCTGAATTACACCTCTTTGAATATGCGAATCAATGTAAATAGCCCTTAAGCTTAGCCTTCTGTGAAAAGACATTGGCAAAAGCAAGAGGGAAAATAGAAGAATTTCAGCGAATACCAAGTGGAGGCACAGAAAAACGTACTATTTGTTGGTTTAAACAGTGATATAAACAACAAAAGGAAGTTGATCGAGTGACATAGAGTGTAGGAGAAACTCGAAAGCTCAAGTTCACAAAGTCGCTCAGTGGCCAAAAAAAAAAAGAAGTTGTCAGATATCAAAGTCACCGAGAAAAGGCGAGTTGTAGCTCACCGTCTGAGTGTCATTAGGCTTATTAGGGTACAGAGAAAAAAAATAGGCACACAGTGGGAAAAAAGCACAAAATATCAACTTTAATCTTGAAATTTCCACTTTAATCACATAGTTTATTTTGTCATTAAAGTAGATCATCATAAACTTCATCTTAAAATTGTTTAATTTACTAGTTTCTCAAATCCCATCGTAACTAAAGTAGCACGTTACATGCTTTGTTTTGTACAGTATGTGTTCTTCTACTGTATGTGCTCTATGTGTGTGAATCACTATGTGTTTCTTAAACATGCTTTCACTTCCTTCGACAGGACACAGAATCCATTACATTCGTGATATTACAGCTCTCTGAATAATTAAAATACTGAGATGTATACTTGATATCATTTTCATGATGATAGGAGTTAAAGCATGTTGTTAAACATGGCAACACGGTGGCCTACTGATTGTTCCTGCCTCACGCAAGATGCTTGCTGCGCCATGCGCGACCTTCGATGAAATAATTTATTGCAGCAGTTCTGTCTCTTTCAAATGTACTATCCCCCAATTCCTGTCCTTACTTTTCTTTCTCCAAACACCAAATCGCCACACAATCAGCTCTGTAATAGACGTTAAGCGATCTGTAAGCTTAGAACTTTTAAGGAACATGGAAATATCTTCGTAGTACATGTTTAATTAGTCTATCCATCTATACTTCCAGTGTCACGCCAACCCCAGCAAGAATACAGCGCGAGGTAGGAACCATCCATGAATGGAGCGCCAGCGCCTCGCTAGCGCTGCTCCAACGTGTCCTCACATGTTTAATTATTAACAATATAGATTATTTAAATGATGTTAACATTTTATCTGTATAATAAACATATTTTGCTGCATTTCATCTTAAAAATATGTCATCATATGTAAATACGCACTTTATAAAGTGGCTCAGGTTGTGCAATATTATAACTGTATCGCAAGTTTACAGTGAGGTAATTGTACTTATAAGTACAAACAGTTCTACAATGAGCACTTGATGGACTGATTGAGTGCGTTTATAATTCTTGGGATGAAACTGTTTCTGCACCACGAGGAAAGGCTCTGAAACATTTGCCGTATGAGAGCAGTTCAATAGACATCATGGCTGAGGCAGCGTGTGCTTGATGCTATATACTGATAATCTCTTTCCAATCATCTGCTGTACAGCTGTGATTCCCCACTCAGATACAGTGATATAAATACTCTGAGTGGTGCAGTGAGATTAATATGGAAAAAGATGATCCGCTGTGGCAGCCCCTAACGGGAGCAGCTGAAAGAAGAAGAAGAAGGTGCAGTGAGAGTAACAATGCTAAAGCAGCTATGGTATTTAGAATAGTTTGACCATTCTGTGGACCATTATATTGTTACAGGTTAATTACAATCAGATGCATTAAACTAATAAAAAATATGCAGTTAGTTTCAATGTATTTATAAAGCCACGTCAGGGATGTGGATCTAAAAAAGAAAGGGAAACCACACTGGAACAGTAGTACTGCTTTGACGCTGGGTGCTACCAGTTTGCAAAACCGAGCAGAGAACTTGCGTACGCCAGGGTTGGAGCTACCGTGAAAATGTGTGTGGCTTTACGCTAAGTTTAGGTTTTATACATCGCGATTTGAGTGTGGAAATGGGCTTACGCAACATTTTTGTGCATACACATCGTTTATACATGAGGCCCCTGGTCACGGTGTCTGTGCATTCGTAAATTCTCCTAAAATGAGTGTAGATTTTTTTTCCAAATACTGTCTTTTTATCTCCCACAATCTCCAAGGCCCTGGTCATTCTAATCTGCCCTTGTACAACTGTAAGTGTAGTGAATCGGCCCTGAGATGACTGGCTCTTTGCTTGTGTCCAGTTCTGTCAGGAAATGATCCATCTCCCCATGAAATGGATTAGGCGAATTTGAGAATGTAGTACAAGTAGTAGTGGTAGAAGTAGGACCATGTGTACAAAGTACAGTGACATTCTTACTTTGTTAATTCAACATGCAACAAGTATAAAAATACCACGTCATGATTAGCAAAAAAAATACTAAAATACATAACTTCATGTTAGAAGCATCTGAGCAATATGTTGCATCCTCATATTATGTTACATATACAAAAAATATTGTATCATTATTATTTGTGCTAACTTACAAGAAATCTTGGAATGTTACTTTTTTCAAGAACAAATTATTAAATTAAAAATTTTAAATCAAATGCTCACACCTTATCCACTTGTATATTTCTCATAATGCCTTATGAAAATAAAACATATTTGTAAATACAACACATCATTCAAGAAAAAAATATACATATAAACAGTTAATACATTGTCCATTTTGCCGTTTATTTTCCAACTTGCTAAATGAGTTCAGGATCATGGAGAGTGGGTGCTTATCACGGCTAATTGGCATAATGTGGGAATCAACTATGGATAGGATTTGCTGTATTATCATTATAACAAATTAATTATGTTTTCTCAAGCTGCACATTCTATGACCTAAGTTGCTGGCAAATTTCTAACTGTAATTTTACTTTCCCTCTGAGTCCTGTCAAGTAAAATATTGTTCTGGACTGGTTAAGTGTGTGTGTGTGCCTTCATCTTAAATGTTTAATGATCTACAATGGGAAAAATCAGAGACTGCAAAGGGGTGTGTGAACGGCAATCTTCATATGCATTAATTCAACTTTAAATGCTTTATAAAACAGCAATACATGCTGGATTGATATTCAAGTAATGTATTACAAGTACATTTGATTTAAAGCATTTGAAAGGATTCAACAGGTCTATTCAGATGAGTATTAATTGTTTATATACTGTACATTGTGCTATTTCTGTATATTAAATTTAGACATGATTGCAAAAAAAATCATAACATGCCAACTGGGGAAATGTAGTGTGTGGATTAAATATTATTAAACAACAGCAGCAGTCATTGTTCATGGTCAAACACAAATATTTGCAATAAAACTGAATGCTCTGCTACTGTAAGAAGCACTGAAATGGGAAGATGTCATTATTAAGTATTCAAAAGCCACAGATCATTGGGATTTGCTCACTTTTCTTGAAATTACTTAACTTCAGATTTAAACAAACACACCAATCTTCAATTTATCAGCCAATGACAAAATGGTGCTTAGCCTATAACACAATGCTAAATGAATTATTAAATTAGTGTCAATAATGAATAAATGGAAGCCTTTTACATTTAAAACAAACTCAACCTTTGTGCATTTAATTAGAACAGCTGATGTTCTGCATTGTTAATAGGGCACAATAATGGACATCAGGCCATATGGAGGAGCAGGCAAAATGTTTCTCTAAGCAGAACTCTCCTATTCATCATGTGCCTGTTGACTGGTGTTTGTGTAACTTAGCTTATTAATTATCAGCTAGTTGGGGGCTTTAGAAATCAATGAGATGTCCATGGAAATGTAACCTAATCAATTGAAATCAATTAGATTCTGCAAACAGAATACTTCTTTCTTTGAAAAAACAGACAGTTTAAATACCTAAGGGATGAAGCACTCGGTTGACTTTTTACAAATTGTAAATCCATAGCTCAAGGATGACTAGGAGATCTCCATAGCAGGACATTTACATATTCAGCCTTGCCTTATGCCAGTCAGTACTCCTTTTCCATTGTCTGCTAGTGAGCTGGGCTACACAAAGCAGGTTATGACAAAATGTCTCATTTAGTTCACTTAGTCCCAAATGCATACATAATGCATACAGTATAAACATACATACAACATAATACAAACACTGGAGTGCATACAATGTGCTATAGTTAGAGTGTTCCTATAATTTACTATCAATAAGCTATAGGTTTTGACTGAAAAATACAATACGTTTTGGCTTAAAACTCAAAACAAAAACAACTCCACCTTGAATCGTTTTACAAAAAAATGGAACTGAGTCTCTCAAGTGCTTTGTTGTTCCATACACATGTAATTGTGTTAATTTTAATTTCTCAGATTTAGTTGGTTTGCTCCTTTATACAGAGTAATTACTTGTTTGTTTAAAATTATTGAAGAAAGAGGTTTAAGTTGGTTGCGACAAACATCCTTTAAGATGTATTTAAATTACTTTATGAACAAACTGTTTTTAAAACACAAGTGGTGGTAAAAGCAGCCTTTCACAAATGACTTTTAAAGCATGTGCCTCTATAGATCATCTGTTGCAAAATAGGAGCTAACATTATTTCTAGTAATTAGCAGAGCACTTGCTGGAATAAATACATAACATACTGCGCCTGTGAATGAGTTTGTGTCTATAAACACACTGAATGCATTTGTGTGGCTAACAATATATGAGCATATGTGGAGTCACCACCTTTAATAATAATAATGCATTACATTTATATAGCGCTTTTTTCAGTACTCAAAGCGCTATTCACACTGGGAGGAACCGGGAAGCGAACCCACAATCTTCCACAATCTCCTTACTGCAAAGCAGCAGCACTACCACTGCGCCACCTAGTGTGCAATCCAAACCAATAATGGTTTAGTTCACCATTGAATACAACAAAGCACCAACAAAACACACACAGTAAAGTCCATGAAAAACGGCAACGAATGAAATGTAATGATGAAGATAGATAGTCCAGAGATCCGCATGTTGAATGGAAATGTACAGATAGTCCTTCCAGTAGTTCCTGAAATGGTGAAGACGGGAGGACGGCTTCAGGAGCACTCCTTTCTTTGCAGGATGGCAATGAATCCACTTACAGTCCTCATGTACACAGGCAGACGGCAGATAATCCAGACCCCAACCACAAAACGATCCAGGACAAAACAAATAAGTACAGGTAACCCAACAGAAGGTAGGCAGAGAGACGGGAACTTGAAACACAAATTACAAAAGCTTTTTTTTTTTCTTTTGGTCACCGGCCCCCTTTTTAAAAGCCGCGCTGACCTCCTTTGACCCCAACAGCCCCTGCACCCTCAGCAGAAGACCAATTAGAGCCACTGCAGGGACTGCTGGGAGTTGCAGTTTCAAATTCTAGTAGAGTACAATGCTCTCAGATTGGCTACTTTCACCATCCCAAGCTGTGTTTTCCTCTACGGTTGCTTTCTGTTCTCTCTACAGTGCAGTACTGTCACGAAAAAAGCCAAAGAAAATTGCGGAGGATATTTGCGGTTTCCGCTAACAATTATTAGTTAGGTTCTAAGGAAAAATCCATGAACGACTGAGGCCGCGAACCCTAATTACCCCGATCTACATGCTGTCAAATAAACGAACCACACGCCGTGGCGCAACGTTTGGGGCTTCGCCTCTGGCGCTGACGTCCGAGGTTCGATTCCCGAGAGGGAGTGCAGTAGAGTGTGTACGCCTGATGAGCCCAGAATTAGGGCAAAACACGTGTCGCGTACTCTTTGCATTATTTGACAGTAAACTATTTCAACCATATATATATATATATATATATATATATATATATATATACATACACATACATACACATATATTGTGACGGATGGCCGGGGCCCATGCCTGGCTGGGATGCCCGTTCACCACATCTACCAGGGGGACAAGGGTGGGAAGCCCAGTATCTCCCCTGGACGCTAGATGGCAGCCTCCCTGGGTTGCAGCGGTGCCTTGGTCTCCCCCAGGGCTTCATGGGGGTTGGAGTTCTGTGCAGCTCTGTTTGGTTCCGCAGGCGCCGCCAGGGGGTGCTGCAACAGGAGCGGCTGGCCCCTTTTGGGCACTGGTTTTGCCTTACCTGGAAGTGCAGCCGGATGTCGATAATCAACCACCAGGAGCACTTCCGGGTACCCAATAAAAGGGAGCCAGTGACCACCACTCGGTGACCAGAGTCGGGAGGAGGAGGACAAAGCTTGTGGAGGAGTGGTGGTGGAAGAGAGAGAAAAGTGCTTTTGTGTGTTACTTGTGCTTGGGACTGTCTTGTGTCTGTGGGTACGAGGAAGGCATAGCCCACAGACGAAGAAAATAAAATGTATTTGTTTTATTTTACACATGCCTCCCGTGTCCAATCTGTGTCGGGTCAGGCGCTATATAGCATCATTCTTACAATATACATACATAAACATATATATATATATATACACATATATATATTGTGGAATATGACCCGGACACAAACAGGCAGACACGTTTGATTTACTCCACACACGTTTATTGTGGTCTTCCATAGTACAAAATCACTCAGCTCACAGACCCCAATACCCCACAGTTCTGGCAAACACAATGCCTTATCTTCAGACCGCCTCCTTCTCTCCTCCAGAGACCTTGTCCACTCTGCTCTCCCGACTCAAGTCATCCTCTGAAGGGAGGCGGCCCCTTTATATAGGCACCTGGATGTGCTCCAGGTGTGTCCCCGGCAACCTCCCACTGACGCCCCAGTGTGGTGGAAGTGCCGGCTGTATCCCCGGAAGCACTTTGGGTGCCCCTGCTTTTCTTCCCCCCAGCACTTCCGGGTGTGGCGGAAGTGCTGAGGTCCAGTGTCCTACCGGTATTGAGGTGCCCCTTGGCAGTGACCACGGGCCCCTACAAAGTCGAGCTTCCCAGCTCTGTACCCGTGGCCCCCAGGGCGGTCGCCCCCTCGAGGTCTGAAGGAGGCACAAGCCCTCCACCGGTCTTCTAGGGCGTCCTGGCTGGGTACCACCCCCATCCGGGTGCCACAATATATATACATACATATACATATATAAACATACATATACATACAGTATATACCCATATATATATATATATATAAATATATATATATATATATATATATATATATATACAGTACACCGCCAAAATTCGCAGGGGTTGCATTCGTTTGTGAAAAACTGCTAATTATGGATGTGGTTAAAAAAATGTCTATTTTTTATAGTTTAAACCCTAAATATGCCCACAATACACTTTAATTTCATTTCAACCTCAGCTTAATGCATTACCTAAAAAAAGATTGTAAAGGTAAACTCTTATACTGTACAGTACTGTACTGATATGTCATCCACAGTGCTAGAATGTAAAATACAGATGTTACAGCTATATGTACTGTAATTCATGCAAGTGCATTTTCATTGCCAGAAGCCTTAGAAGGTGCTTTGGGACACCAGGAGTGTCCTTCTAGCACCACAGCCAGTAGCTCCAAGTGTTTATGCAACTCCAGACCCGACAACTGTCCTAAAGGGCCAGGCAACCTCCGAGCCATCTACCCATTACATTGAGTAGCAGTCCAACACAGTCCTTCCATTACTATAGTGTCATTGTGTGGGGATGGTTTGATTACACTGATGTGACTATACAAGTAACTGGTGTCAGCAAAGATATCTGCAACTTCTAACCTGAATGGTCCTCGCTTCACAATAGTTTTTGCATTTTTTAGTATTTAACCCAGCAGTGGTTCAAATTCTCAACATGACACTGGCCAGTAAAATTCAAATTCAAGCTACTCCTGACTTGTGAGAACCATCCACATGTGAATGTTTCATATTTGAGTACGACAACATAGTCATATGCATTTATACATTCTTCCAGACATGCATGCTCCAATGCAGTGTTGAAGGGGACCAAAGCCTACCCAAGCAGCATCTGGACCAGACAGGAAATAAATCTGTATGATGCACCAGTCATCTACAGATCAAAAACAGAGAACTTTAAAATAAATAAAACTGTGATTGCCAGAAGGATAGGATAAGGACAAGAGAAGCAGTATGTACATTTGAAGGAATATGGTGGAGGGGGGCGGTGTATAGTACGGGGGCAGCAGGTACATTCTGTATTACTAATTTAGGCTCAGCTGTAATTTACACAGTGATACAATTCTCAGCTGGTAGCCATGCTGACACTTTATAAAACCTTGCTGTCTGCAGTAAAACAATTCTGTGACAGTTTTGCTTTTCAGTGTGGATTATGAGGGTCATTAATACTTTAGGAAATGCAGGCAAATGGTAGGCAAAGCCCAGCATAAGAAAGTGACCTAGCCCTGTCTGTAACATAAAATATACTGAGACCCTGAACTTGAAACATAAATTTAGAAAATGAATTAATGAATGAATGAGGTGATACTGAGTTTGTAAGTTTAAACCTCTTAATATATATGGCCTTGAGCAATTACATTTTGGATTTCATTAGATGGAATTTCTAACTCTTTCAAAGTGATATTTAGTTTTTATGATTACAACCATGGCCCAAAGGAAATAAACCTAAAATATAAATAAACATTTGAATTTACCAGCTGAGACCCTAAAACAAAAATGAGAAGTGGGTGTATGCATGTTTCCTAATTCAGAAAACTTAAAATAATTTTCTGTAATACTGAACATTTTACACAGTTCATTTGTAAAACTGTTTCTCACAATGGCTTACTTCGAGAAGACTGACAGGTTACTCACACCTACAGGAAAGCAGAATAAATATCTATAATTATTATCTTTATTCTGCCTTTTTGGTCCCTGGTTTTGGTGAAATGGCACATTTTTTTATATTTATTTTAAATATAGCTTAAGACATCATCTGCTTCGATCTGAAACGCCAATCTACCACTAGACAACAATCATCTCGTGCTCCAAGATTTATTAATTGCACTGGCCCTGTGACCCTGAATTTAATGAAGCAAAAGCGGGATATGGATGGATGGATGTTTCTTAATTCAGAAAAATTGCAGACACTTCAATTGGTTTCCACACAATGCATCTTCTGAACAGTTAACATTTACATTTTATACCTTCAGATAGTTTTTAACTAAAAGCCAAGACGACAAAATATTATTCCAATTTGTCTATAGTTTACTACAGCCCTCAAATTATTATGAAAATCTAAGCTTCTACGAAGATAGATGTTTTTTATTATCTTAAAAAAGTGGTTTGCAATATACATAGACACCACTTTCACTCAGTATTATATAAACTGAACTTTCCAAATAGTTATCCACTATATAAAACTAAATGTTTCTGTCTCTGATTAATTTTGGGACAAGGTTCTAGCTATTAGTATCTGCCACCAAGCCTCTCCCTTTTCGCTTCCAGTCAGTCTGGAGTTATGCCTTAATATACTCCCCATAACAGCCATTTGACCAACAATACTTGTGTTAGGCAACAAAGGCCAAGGCCTAGGATTTAAGATGCTTGGCTTCAGCAAGATTTTATTGTCTCAATATCATAAATAATAGAATCTGTCAGATCATTTATTTCTAAGCATACAGTCATGTAATACCATGCAAGAGCTTCCTGCCTAACAGGATAAGTAGGGAATATGCGATAACATGACAGCCTAAAGAAAAGAGAGGCCAGAGATGGCATTTTGCAATAGAGTCCGCATTCTCACCTCCTGGTAACGATTCATCTTGAAATGGACCACTGCCACCTAGTGGAGCCTTATCACCCACAGTCTCCTGAGGCCGGCTTGTTCTCATTTTCTTACATAAAGTCACTTCCTTTTTTTAAGCCTAAAATCTGCACCTGTAGGCTCTCAATATTATTGAGTCCTAAGTGAGGAATATGAAATAAACCACAATAGATGATCTGAATAACTTTCAGATAATTTGAACAACATATTATTTAGAGTACACTTTCAAAAGAATGGTGTATATCCAGGACAAAGTATACATTTAAGCTTTGATTCCAGGTTTTTTGTAAGTAAGAAAAAGACTAAACTAGTCATGTGTTTTGTTTGGTTTAGAGCTCTTCACTGGCAATAGTCAATTTGGTAAAACCGTTCCATAACACTTGACTCTTTTTACAATGCACTTTGGATAAAAGTGTTAGATAAGTGAGTAAATGTAAGTTTTGCACATTTCAATATTAATGGCTATTTATGTTTGGAAAATATTGATTCTGTCTTCAGTTTTATTAAATACATTAATATATTAGCTGTTTGAAATTCCTAGAGATTTGACACTTAACCGGTCACACGTCATGTCTTTGAGTGCCATTCCATGTTGGTATGTGTTCTTATGCCAGTTATCTTTATAAGCCTGGCTTTATACTATGGCTTTTAGATTTTACACTGAAAATATTTTACATGTAGCCAGAGATCAGGATCAAATTCAAAGATTTCAAAGATGAAGCTGTGCTCAGAAAATTAGGGTCTGATGCCTTCATATATGAGGAATATTTTTTAAAGAATATCTTGAATTAAAGTTTAAACGAAAAAGCAAACTTCTAAGCAGAAAGAATGCATGAGAGAATTAAATGCTACAAAATGAGTTTGTCTGGGAAGAGAGCTGAAGTCAAAGGCTATGTTTGCACGGGCAGCTTCATCTGACAATGAATTACTTTTTCTTTTTTATGTGCAAGCAGCAAGAAAACACACATAACAGAATCTTTGAGAACCACATTCACACATGGAAATTAATCCCAGTATGATTTCCATTTTACAAAATATGTGAACATGAACAAATTGAAATTCTGAAGTTGAGATAATTTTTGACATCAAGTTTGGAACAATCTACCATTTTATTATTGTTATCTTGTAAATAAAGACAGCAGTGATGGATGGAAAATCATTCTTGGTAAAGGTTGTAGAGCTATAGAGAGGTGGAATATTTAATTATACTATTATGTGCTTCTATGTAAGAATATCTAGATGGGATAACTAATATTTAATTGCATTTGAAGAGCTACTGGCAATGCCAAGAAGGGATACAAACTATCAGCCCCAACTACAAAAACATGTAAAGCCTTAAGTGCAAGAAGGTTTCATTCTCTTATTTCCCTGTTTTTACCTTTGTTTGCATAGAGTGTTATTACGTTATAACTGGCATAAACACCTCACACGTTTAATGCATACAGGGCTTTTTAGAGTGTTAACTGTATAAGAACAGTGATCAGATATATGTCAAACGTAAACTTCAATGCAAAATATCGGAAATAAAAGGGAAAGAATTTAGGTGTAAACGTCACCAAGCCTCCTCTTTTCACAAGCACAACTCATATTGTGCAAGGCTGGTGCCTTAAAAGCAAGCTTAAAGAGAAGCTTGAATGTGATATGATGTGTATTCTTGACAACTGATTCTGGTGAAAGTATTCATTCATTTTAAATGGATCACAGCATAGACGTTTCAGAGTACAGTATGCTTAAGAGTTTATTTTATGATAATGTGGTGGTTAGTGCTTCTGAGGCCGCTGTTTAAACAAAGGCCGACATTCTAAATCTTTGGAGTCAGTACATTGTTGTGGTGTCTATGTGAGTTTATGTCCAGGTAATGTGGGTTACTTCCTATATCCAAAAGAGTGTGTGCATGAGGGTGGACAGGTGTCCCAGTCAATGTTGGGTGCCACTTGCACTCAGTGCTGCTGGGATAGTCTCTGGTCCTCTTTTCTGAATTCAAAGTGAGCTGTTTTAACTAATGGAGAGATGATTCATAAAACTGTCGTTGGACATGCCACTGCACTTTTGCTGTTGATAACGGATTAGTTATTCAGTTCAGCATGAATTGTAAATCCCTTAATTGAAATCATATTTATTGTTCATTAACAAGTTTTAATAAAAATATCATCCGTAGCTACTTTTTATTCCACAACTTCTTTGCACTATACAATCTCCACTTTAAGCCTTAAAGATCACAATTATGGTATCTGACAAGAATATTACTCCATATAATGCACATTTCTTCATCCAGACTATGGCCATTCTACATTATTGCTGAGAAGTCGTATGAAAAAGAAAATGGCTACAAGGAGGAATTACCCATCACATAATCACAACTGACAATGACTTTTACACATACAGTACATTGAAAAACTAGCATTTTTCCATCAGAAATTGTGCAACACCATGAAAGTGCACTGTGTGTTTATTTAGTGAAATTGTGAAACAAAGAGTAAAAAGTCAATCCACATGAACGCTATAAATCTTGATCTCTTACAAGTCATGATATTGTAAGATAAATCCTTTTGCAAAAAGTGTATGCAGAAACATACAAAACATTAACACTGATCATAGGGATCACTTAGTCTCCATTTAAAAAACAAAAGAGATGATCCCTTAGTCTAGGAGGAATGACAACTGCTAAAAAAAGGATTAGCTAATGGGGAAATAATAGGGTATGTCAAGCAGGGTCAGAGGAGAGATGTAAATGAAGAAAGCAGAAATCGATACACTTTTGAAAAAGCCACAATTAGCATTTCCAGAAGAATATAACTTGGCCATGTCTTGTGAGATCAGATCATTCTAAAATCAAAAATTTGGATTGCTGCAAAGCTGCATTTTTTTCAGCAGTAACTTCCAAGTAGATTATTATAATTCATGAAACAGAATTTCCTTATGCAATATTTTTTAAAAGGAAAAAAAATATACGACTTTCCTCAATAAAGAGATAAGAGACTCTTCTAAATAAATAAAGCTCAAATGAAACATAAGAGAAGAAAAACAGAAAATATGCAGGCAGAGAAGATAAAATGATGTACCAGTACCATATGAGACCTGAAAAACTAGAGCAGTTAATGTAATAGAAACTTCAGACCACAGACTTAGGGAAGATATTAACTAATTTCATATATCTATCTCGTAGATCATAGCTCCAATTTTCACCACGTAACATTTTTTAATTTAAATTTAAGGCATTTGATAATCTTTCTCTTTCCTACAGCCTCGTCCAGCTCATTCTTATTCTTTCCGGGTAGTAGCGGTCATTTATCAGAGCTATGGTGGAAAATACCTCACGCCTGCTTAAAATGCATGGAGCAAGCAATAAAATTAACCTTGTGGCAATTGTTTTCCCACATGTTTGATGGTCCAATGTCAGCTCATCTGTTACCAGGGAAATAAAAAAGTCAAGCCTAAATGTACAAAAAATTATGACGGAGGGCTCTAAATAAACCAAGGCTAATGCAAGTTTATTGAGTCAAGGATCAATCAATCAATGGGTGACTGGATTAAGAACAACTCATTGGCCCTTGGAAAATGATTTGACCAGAGATTAAGAATTAACAATTCACCAATCTGTCTGTTTATAAATAGCAAATTGCATGTACCGGTGGGTCGTCGTTGTTGTTTTGAGGATTGTAAAAATTATTAAACAAAAAAAAAAAAAAAAGCAAAATTAAATATCTTTATTGCTCAGACATACAGAGCGCTTTGCACATGACCTAGGAAGAGGGAAAAAAAAAAAGTTTTGTGGGTGTTTATTTGCTTCGAACACCTTCTAAGCGATCAATATTTTTAATTTGGATCCAAGTTATTATTTTTCACATCACAGCACTGGGAGCAGAGTAAAGTGGCTCATATTTTAGTGCTAAAAAGATCGATATGACAGTTTCACCTTCACTACGAACCCTAGTGGCTGACGGCCGCAGATCATAACATACAGTATTGCATGATGCGGGCTGCCTCTGTGCAGGAATCACATCATTATCTGTGCTATGCGACCCTAGACAGGAATGATTTAGTTGGTCATGAAGGGCCTCGTGCCCTGAGTAAACCAATCCCGCCTTGTACACTTTATCAGCTCCATCTTTTTTAGTGGCTCTTTAGAAGAAGGGCTGCAGGGATATTTATAATTCAGATTAGGCTACTCATCATAAATGCATTCATTTTTCACTTTATGAAGCAACATATGTAACCTGTGATTAATTTTTCATACATTCGCACATCTTTTGTTGGCGAATGGTAAAACTTGGCCTATTGCTACAGCCAACATCATTTTTTTTCTACAGTTTATTTTCAGCGGATTATTGCCGATCTTACATGCTTGAAGACCGCAGTGACTAGCTAAGAAGTTTTAAAGTGACAAAATGTGTCTTTCCACCAGTCTTTGCAACCTTCACTGCAGCACAATAGCAACATTAATTTAAATAAAACAAAGGTACTACAGTTATTCATAATTCAGGCACTGTGCTTTAAAACTAACACATCATAATATTTCAATGCTTCATCTAAAAAATGACCACTTCAGGAAGAATTTAGATTACAATGCTCAGGCACTCACTCTTCTTGTTTTGCATACTGCACTTATATTGTGATTAGCAGGTCCTTACACCAATGTAATCTGGCAAAGAAGCACTAGTAAGCAGATTCGGCTCATACCCACCTAGTCATTTTTTATCTTAACTAGCCATTACTGGTCATAACCCTACTCTAGCAATAAAGAGTTAAAAGGAAGAACAAAATCAAAATGGAAAGCCAGTCCATCACTGAGGATCCTCATTTATACGAGCACACACTTACATGAGGCTAATTTCATGTTGACAATAAGTCTAAAGTAATTGGACTGTGGAAGATTACTTTATTCCACATTTCATCCAAAGACTCACCTTTCTCTTTTACATTAAAATGAGGGAGAAAATGGCATGGCCCAATCTTCTCTTCATCCTTATGAAATGATAATTCAGTTTCTACTTTAATCTTCTTTTTGATTCATGCTGAGCTTGACGGCAATGCAGAGGTAAGCACTTTTGCCTAAAAGGTGCAGGAGACCGAATTCAAATCCCTGGACCAATCACCATACAGTATGTGTAGACTTTGCACGTTCTTTGTGTTTGTGTATAGTTTTCTTCATGCACTCTGGTTTTCCTCCCTATGCCCCATGATGTACATGTTAGGTTTACTGGTAACTCTAAACCTGCAGGGCAGGGGCTGAGTGTGGGAGTGGGTGAAAATGGCTTCAGTCATGAGATAGCACCTGTTTCAGGGTTAGTCCAGCCTTGCACTCAACAGGTTGGTATGATAGGCTCTGAATCAGTGGCATTATTAGAATGTTATCTTGGAGGGGGCATTTGAATAGGCCAAACTAATCTATCCCTGATACACCCCATCCACCGTTTGCTATGCCCCTTCTTTGGACCCATTAACCTATAATTGGACTATGCAGGTTTAAAAAAATATGGCTGAGTCTCATTTGACCATTTTCATTGTCTTATGATATACACTATCGTTTATAATTGCTCAAGACATGTTTTCTTTTGGTACTCCTTTTTAATTTTACTATTACCCTGTAATTTGCTTTTTTAATTGAGCCTACCCTGGAAGCTTTTATATAAATTTAAATAATGTTTGACAAATACGGTGTGACATCTTTATTTGCCTTTGCACAGGCAGATCTACATCTGGTTATATGGGTTTATTTCCTTATAACAAACATTCTTGTCAACGAATCATTGTGGGAATTTTAAGTTTTGCCTCTTAATTCATTAATTTAGTCATGGAACTGAGAACAGTGCTAATACAAAATGTAAGGTACAAGCTTGATAAACTAATGACTTTACATCAGTAAGTTTGACAAACAGCTTCAGTATTCACTTATTTTGACACCAAAGCTAACAATAATTCTGTATTCCTTGATAGTCCTTCAGTGGATGCTCTTGAACCATGCTAAGAAAAGAATTAAAAACTAAGCTCTCCCTCTCAGAGTCAAGTCCCTCAAAATGACAATTAGATAATTCTATTCTGTAGTCATGTAAGTTTAGAGTGGTGTTGCTTTAATATCTGGCAAGATATTTTCCATTATCTTGTTTTCCCTTGAAAGCCATCCGTTAAAGGCATTCATGCATATGGCTGACAGCTAACATAAAAAAAGAGTGGCAGATCAGGACATACTGTATTTTCAGAATATACCTGTGGTGTGTCAAAATATCAAACTAGATTAAGGGAGTTTGATAGCGGTGGATGAATGAATAAATGTGTGTGTGCGTGTGCATATGAAGGTAATCCAGGTAATCTGTCTTGCTGAAGTATGGATTTTGCAACAAATTCACTACTTGTCCACTGAATCGAGTATGACACAGGCCTAAAATCTACAGGTATAGTCAAAACTTCCTTCTACTGTATAATCTATACAAGCTTTCACAATATGCCCTATCATTTTATCTTAAGAAGCCTGTTATATTCTTAATAACTCAACATCACTGCCACTCTTTTTACAATAGTTGTGATGCATAAAACATTAGGAGACTTTAAGCAAGTCAAAATGCTGCTAATACAAAGATCATTCAACTAGCAATGCTATATACTGCCTACAAATCCATTCCAGAATTATCTGCAGGTCTCTGCTTCTCACCTACAAAACATTAAACAAAAACACTCTGGAATACTTGTCGATGGTCTTCTGTATTCAAAAACTTGTGACACACCAAAGGTTGTCTTCACCTAAGAACTCTATCTCAGCAACATATCCATTAATAATGAGAAGCCCATTTGTTGCAATTTTCTACTTCAGTTTATAGAAAAAGTTGGGGATGTTTTTTGTATGGTTTAAGGTCACTTGCCTAAGAAAAATAAACAGGTAAAGTTAACAATAATGCTCCAATAAGAAGCAATAGTTACAGAGACTTGAAATCAGAAAGAATCAAATGATAATGTGTCATCTTTAGATTATATTAATAATTTGATAAAGCACTACATCCGAGGCCAGTTCTTGTTTTGATCCTGAAATAGATTTCTGTATAGAATACAGTAAATGCAGAGAATTAAATATATATGACTTGATCAATTTAGTGGTCAAAAGCTGTTGATTGGATGTGACCTTTGTTAACCAGCAGCAATAAAAGAGCAGCATGCTCCATATGGGGAGAGGTCATCAGTGGAGTCTCTTAAATGTCTGTCCTTAGACCATTACTTTTTCTAATTTATATTCATGACATATATTCTGGGTTAGTTACTAATCTTGTGAAATTTGCACATAACACTAAAATTCCCCGTGACCCTGTGTTAGGATATAGTGGGTTGGACAATGACTGACTGATTGACTAAAATTCAAAAGACAGCCAATACAGAGGAGGCAGCAAAAACAATACAAAAAGCCCTGGCCAAACTTTAAAATCAACCAAACACTGGGAAACTGCAGTTTAATGTTGCAAACAACAAAGTACTACATGTAGGCAAAAGAAATATTAATTATAAATACAAGATGGGACTGCCTGTTTTATGGAAGGCTAACTCTGAAATACATTTAGGAGCGTATGTTGACACAGCATTCTCATCATGCTGAAACAGTAAAAAGGCAAAAAAGATGTCAGGTTATAACATAAAACCTCCTTAATATAAAACAAAAAAATGTTATGCTCAGACTATATAATGTACTGGTGAGACTGAACCTTGAGTATTGTGAACAGTTCCAGTCACCACACTACCAAAAAGACATAGCAGCACTTGAAGCCCTGCAGATGAGATCAACCAAATGCATTCTAGGATTAAATGGCATATCCTTCTCTTGACAGGTTATGAAAATGTAATCTCTTTAGTCTCGAGAACAGGAGGCGGTATGGGGACCTCATTCAGGTCTTCAAAATTTTCAAAGGCATCGATAAATTTGATCCAATTCTTTTAACTAAATAGTTAATCACATACTCAAGGACACCAGTGTAAATGAAGGCTGAAGCTGGGAAGCATTTCTTCATGCATACAACTCTTCACACAAAGAAGTGTGGGAATCTGGAATATCAATTCATATAGCTGAATCAGAAACCTTGACAACTTTTAAAAAGGGTCCGGATAAGATGCTGAATAACCTATTAGATAACAAAACAGACTTTATTAATTGAAAGGTATGTCAAACGTCTTATACAGTATGTCTTCATACCCGAGAATCCCATTAACCTCCATCTCTCCCACTTTTACATAAATCATCTACAGAGGTGGACACAGAAAGAATGGCATACAAAGTCACAAAATGAAAAATATGCAAGAACGACCAAATATGTTTGTACAGCACCAACATGTGTGTTGGCTTTTGTCATAATTATAGTATGTTGCATTTTTCTTAACTAGCTTTTACTCCCAAAGTGCTCTTGTAAAGTTCAGTAGTCTTAGATCTTTCTACTAAGTTTCTAATATTCAACTTAAAATGAATGACACTGACCCACCTTTTCCCAAAAGCACTGTATACTGGATTCATCCATCAACCCATCATCAGAAACTCAAATAAGAATTTCACTATTCTCTGTGCACATGACAATACTACTACTACTACTACTACTACTACTACATTAACTCCTTTGTAAAGTGCTCTAATGCAGTGCTCTCTATGAAAACTGCCATATTTTCCAAACTAAAAAAAAAAACTGATTTGCAAAAACCCCCTCTCTTCCATTGGGATAAACATGAGATATATTTTAAAGCCACAGCTTTGTAGGAGGTTGTGAATATAATGAGTGATTTGGGTGTCTGTAGAGAAAACCACTGCTATAGGTTCAGAATGTGGCATATTTGTCTAAAATGATCTTGGTTGAAATGAGTACAACATATTAATGAAGTAACGGTTTGTAAACAGCAGATGACGTAAAGTGCACCCGATGTTAATTATTTATTAGAATAAAATCTAATAAAATGTATAAATGTAAGTATGTTTGCCCGTCAAGACAGACTCAGACAATCCCATCACAATACTTTTGGCATATCTCTGATTAATAACAATAATTAAGACTACATCATGACCCATCTCCCCATTGCTGAATCTGGATCCCAAATTAGCCCTTGATGAAGTATTTTCAAATATTAGAGAAATAGAATGAATACATTTAAACAGAATAAGATCACCTCTCAACTCATAAAAACCCACCAGATATTTCAAATTATAACAAAAGGCGAGCCTGTTAAAGAGATGATAAGGAGACAGTTGTGAACAAATGATCTGGCAGAGATTTTCTAATTGACGTTTTCCATGCTGTATACCTTACTGCAACAGTAAAACAAGACAACTAGAGAAATGAAAGAAGAATAAATCCCCAATTTCTTTCTCATTTAGCCATTTCTGAAGGTAGAGTACTCAAAGTGGTTAATGTCATGTCCTTCTATTGATGTTCCTTGACTTGCAAGGGATAACTAATGGTTTTTCTATACGCCACAAAGTTGGCCGGTTAAATTATACACATTATTTCTGTGCTGTTAGCCTGCATTGATCAATAGGCTGCTTGGAAAACACTGAAAACCTAAGTGGAAGCATTTCCTCTTTCTCGCTTTCCAATACAATTTTCTGCAGACGAGTCTCAAGCTGCTTGACAGAAAGGGCAGTGCAGATTAAGTGGTACAAGAGAGTCGGAGTTCAGTTCTCTGCACCATTCCCAGGGACATCAGTTTTGTTGCAAAGTTTATCATGTTGCTGACAAGAGCAGCTAAAACTAAACCCCTCTCAAATACTTTTGGGCCACTTTATAAAATGATGGACTGTAATTCAAAGAAATGATTTGCCTTGCTCCAAAGGTTTGCCCGCTTTGACTGGTAGCCCATAAAGGTCAAAGAATATTGTTGGGCTTAGCTAACTAAACCAATCTCTCAAATAAAACATAGGTTGTCTAAATTGCTGTTGGAAGGTTGTATGCTGCTTAACGTTTAACTGACACTAATCCTATTGCTCAATTAGCATTTATTGTCAGAGAAGCTAAAACGATTAACAAACCTTAAAGCATAACAGTTGCCAATTATGACAAATATGGAGACTTAAGTAGGTGGCTGATCACCTTTAACCCTGCCATATAATTTCAAACAAAAGCTTGGACTAACACGTGGAACAAACCATATCCCTTTACAATATAAAATTAAGAAACATCATCAAATTTGAATTAAAAGCTGTGGAGGCTGTAGTATCACACACACATTTGCAGACACAATAAATACATTTTCATTGTATAATAAATAATTAGCTTAACATTTTATGACATTTTCAATTGCTAAAGAAGACAATTAAACATACAGTAGGCAGGACTGCTTCAGCAAATAACCAGACCAGTACTGTGCCGATACCATTCCGGCCTCTACTGAATATGCATATAAGGAAAGTGATGACAGCCTGTGCTGCTTATGCTTAGTTTCTGACGTATCAAGACTAACACATTCTATAAAAGCATCAGGGTAAGGTCAGGTTTAGCATGGCTACTTTATGGACCTAGCATCCTAGTTCAAATCCCATGGCTGGTTGTTGGCTGTATAGAGTTAGCATGTTCCCCAGGTGTGTTCTGACCGGCTATTCCAAACTGGCCCTGTGTGATTATGTAAGCAATTGAACCCTGTGATGGCACCCTGTCCATTGGTTGTTTTCCACCTTGTCCCCAGAGATGCTGGGATTGATTCTAGCCCACCATGACCCTGAATTAGATTAGGCAAGTTTCACAATGGTATGATAACTTACAAGTGTGACCCATACTGAACTGGAAGTCCATCTCCGTTTAGTACCTGCCATGTGTCCACTGATGCGGGGATAGGCTCCAGCCCCCATAACCCTTAACTGGATTAAGTGAGTTAGATAATTCATATAAAAAAATTCAAAACAGCCTACTGGTCATCACAAATATGGAAATAAACTTAGATGTTTTGTATATAAGTCAGCAAAATCTACCCAAAAGTTGTGTTTATTGTTGACCCTTTTCTTGTGAATAAGGAGCTGCTCCATATGCTTAGATTATTTTTCATTCTACTGTTAGTTACACCCCAGCAGCCATGACAAACAGCAAGAATTTAAACAAGTCTAAAGCCATTTTGCAGTGCTTCTCCCTAACAACCACATACAACACTACAATACAAATATTAAATAATAGTATGATATTAAAGATATCTACTCCCATGAACCTAAATGTACATGCAGCAACAGAATTCCTGCCATTCTATCTTAGAAAAAGACATTTCTGGAAGATTTTCCCTACCATCAATGTGATGTGTTGCTAAACACTATGTTTTGCAAAGTCTTACTCTAGCTTTTCATTCTTTAATTTCCTTTAATTCCAGAGCACCACTCTGCCAACCGTAACAATATCCATCTCTGACCAAAAAAGCTAGTGTTAGGGTTTCAGATGTCAACAGTTTTAGACACAGCCTTCATTATAAGTCTTTATCACTTCACACATCATACTCTACCTGCACTGTAGCAGGGGCTATGAACTAGTGGCAATAGATAAGGCGTTGAACTATACCCCAAAAGTCTGCCTATTCAATTCCAAATATTATCAATGAGAAAGCTTTTCATTATAATTGTAAACATATCTGAAAACTTGTACTGTTTTCGTGCAATTCAGAAACTGCATTTAGTGAAAGCATCACCCACTGTACCGTATCTGAATAAGGGAATTTAAAAAATGAGATGAGTGTCTTGAAAAGGCAAATCACAAGCTTAATTATTAAAATGTAATCAAAGAGGCATTACAACAAAAGCAAAACAACTGAGAGTGAAACTTGGAACATACACTGTAGTAAATGCTGTTGGTGAGGGATTTAAGCAAAGCATAGTGATGACTGGGCTCAGTATTGCTCCCTTCCCTTCACATGGGCTTCACTTTATGCTTGCCTCCTTTTGTCTACTTCATTCTATAGAGTGCATCGCTCTTCACATTGATTTTAAACAGCAAGATACTTTTCCATGTCCTGCTGTTACTCAATCTCATTCCTAAATGTGGAGTGCTTGATTGACTACATGGAAATTCTGCTACATATTTTTTAAAGGTTAAATATTTCAGTATTGACCTGGGAACAAAGGTAACCACCATTAATAACAGATACAATAAATATATGTTTAGACATTCCTATTTTCACTCTTGGTTCAGTCCAGACATTTGTACCAAATAATGCTCCAATCCAGGTGTAAATGGTACATTTTCACATGCTACATGTATTCAGTTTGAGGCAAGTTCTTTTAAGTATCACTTATTTTCACGTTAGATGTGATGAGCTTTATCAAAATCCTAATAATAATGCTATGAACAGTTGTGGACATACATAACAGGCAACTCAGTCCCTAGCCACTATTACCGCAGTTTCTGTCTTTTGTCTCTGTGATAGACATTAATGGATGATCAGACATTGGAAAAAGGTCATCTGATCTGACAAATCTCAAGTGCAAGGGTCGGAATTTACCTTAAACAACTTGAATTTGTGATTCCATACTGTTTGTCTCAACAGTAGAGGCTAGTGTTTGTACCATAACGGAGTGTTTCCTTGGCACACTAAAGTCCTCTTAATACCAAATAAACATTATTTGAATGTCATAGTGTACCTAAAAATTGTTGCTGGCCATTTCCTTCCCTGTGCAGTTACTGTCTACCCTTCAAAAACGAATACTTCATTTAGAGTAATGTGCCATGTACAAGGCATGCATCATATCAGTCTGTTTTCAAGAATATGACAGAAATTTCACCTTACTGCAATGTCATGAACAGTCCTCATATCTTCATGAGAACCTTTGCGGCTAGAAGAACTGGGAGGCCTACAGTAAGAATATCTGGCTGAAAAATCTTCCAGAACTGCAAGATGTTATTGAATCAGCATGGATCAGAATCCTTCATGAATGTGTCCATTACAATACTAAATCCATGTCTCTGAGCTGCTGTGTAGGCAAATGGTGCTAGATAATCCATCCATCCATTTTCCAACCCACATAATCTGAACACAGGGTCATGGGGGTCTGCTGGAGCCAATCCCAGCCAACACAGGGCACAAGGCAGGAACCAACTCCAGGCAGGGTGCCTGCCCACAGCAGGACACACACAAACACACCAAGCACACACTAGGGCCAATTTAGAATCGCCAATCCACCCAACCTGCATGTCTTTGGACTGTGGGAGGAAACCCACGCAGACATGGGGAGAACATGCAAACTCCACGCAGGGAAGACCCGGGAAGCAAACCCAGGTCTTCTAACTGCAAGGCTGCAGCGCTACCACTGCGCCACCGTGCCGCCCGGTGCTAGATAGGTGGAGTTAAAAAAAAAAAGTGTCCACTGACAGTATATTCATAGTAACTTCATAGTAAGAATCCCAAACTGACATGTGGTAAATGCCCAGTCAAGCCAGCCAGTGCTCAGCAACCCAAGGGTACTTCCTTGACTGACACCCAGTTCTGAATGATTTTAACGCAAAATGCTGTCACTTAATAATATTAGTAGCAGATGGCCCATTAATCCTTTTTATAAGGTCTGTAAAAAAACAGATCTTCCAGGAAGAATATAGTAATTGTCTTTGAATTTCCAATAAGTTATTAATGTACTGTTTATGTTAGAATTCATCAATTATCAAATCCATTTATTGGTCTGCAGACTATCCCAACAGCATTAGACAATAGGCTAGAACCCAAACCAGACCCCAATTTTATCTCAAGGTAACCACTACACTCACTTATAACATTTCAGTACATTGGAGTCACCAACCTAACCTTTCATACATGGTTTTGGCATGTGGGAGATAAAAAATGGAAGTACCCAGAGAAAACACATGAAGACCTTTGTGCCAACAGTTTGTTTCCATAGATCATGAGCTTACTGAACAGCCAGTCATAAGTAATAACAACAACAGTGCCCTCAATAATGTTTGGGACAAAGACACATTTTTCCTTGTTTTAACCCTCTGCTCCACAGTTTAACATTAAAATTCAAACAATTCATATGTGAATAAAGTGTACATTGCACATTTGAATTTGTGGGTATTTGCATACATTTCAGTCACACCACTTTTTATACACAGTCTCCCCATTTATGGGCAACATAATATTTGGGACAATTGGCGTAACAGGTGTTTATGATTATTCAGGCGTGTTTCATTTCCTTAATTATTGCAAGTATAAGATACCTAGGCTTGCTTCTAACTTCTGAGTCTGTATTTGCCATTTTTCAACAGAAAGGACAAGAATTTTGCCAATGAAAGTCAAAAAGGACATTATGAGGACAAAAAACAAGAATAAAACCATTTGAGACATCGGTAAAACCTTATGATTGCCGCCTAAATCAACTGCCTGGAATACCATTAATAGGAAAGAACGCACTGGTAAGCTCTGTAATTGTAGAGGGGCTGGTATACCAAGGAAGACCCCCACTGCTAATGACAGAAGAATTCTCACTATGGTAAAGAAAAAGCTCGAAATGCCTTAAACAGTCTTCAGGAGGCAGATGTGGATGTGTCAGACTACTATAAGCAGAATACTTTAGAAACATAAATACAGAGGTCGCACTGCAAGATGAAAACCATTAGTTAGCCACAAAGACAAAATGGCCAGATTATAGTTTGTGAAAAAGAGCATGCAGAATTCTGGAAAAAGGTCTTGTGGCCAGACGAGACAAAGATTAAATTGTATCTGAGTGATGGCAAGAGCAAAGTGTGGGACAAAAAGGAACTGCCCAAGATCCAAAGCACACCGCCCCCTCTGTTAAACATGACGGTTGGGGGTGTTATGGCTTGGGCATGTATTGCTGCCACAGGTACTGGCACAAATATATTCCTTGATGATGTAACTGCTAACGGCAGTTGCTCAATGAATTCTGAGGTGTACAGAAATATCTTGTCTGCTCCAGTTCCAGTAAACACCTCCACACTCATTGGACAGTGCTTCATCCTACAAGATAACAAGATAATCCCAAACATACTGCTAAGGCAACAAAGACATTTTTAAAAGCTAAAAAAATGGAGAATTCTTGAATGGCCAAGCCAGTTCCCTGATTTAAGTCCAACAGAGTGCCCTCCATATGCTGAAGAGAAAACTTAAGGTGACAAGCCCAGAAACAAGCAAGACCTGAAGATGGCTGCATTAGAGGCTTGGCAGAGCATCACCAGAGAAGACACTCAGAAGCTGGTGATGTCTATGAATCACAGATGTCAAGCAATCATAACATGCAAGGAGTATGCAACAAAGTACAAAAATTGACTGCTTAAATATACCTATCATTGCTTATGGTTCAAACATTATGGTGCCCTGAAATGAGGACCATGTATAAAGAGTATTGTAATTTTCTACAGGGTGTGACCAAAATGTATGCAAATATCCTTAAATGAAAGTCTGCAATTTGAACTTTAATCACATCTGAATTGTTTGATTTATAAAGGGCGGCACGGTGGTGCAGTGGTAGCACTGCTGCCTCGCAGTTAGGAGACCTGGGTTCGCTTCCCGGGTCCACCTTGCGTGGAGTTTGCATGTTCTCCCTGTGTCTGTGTGGGTTTCCTCCGGGTACTCCGGTTTCCTCCCACAGTCCAAAGACATGCAGGTTAGGTGGATTGGTGATTCTAAATTGGCCCTAGTGTGTGCTTGGTGTGTGGGTGTGTTTGTGTGTGTCCTGCGGTGGGTTGGCACCCTGCCCGGGATTGGTTCCTGCCTTGTGCCCTGTGTTGGCTGGGATTGGCTCCAGCAGACCCCCATGACCCTGTGTTCGGATTCAGCGGGTTGGAAAATGGATGGATGGATAATTTTTAACAGCTCAGAAGAGGGGAAAATCAAGAAAAAATGTGTCTTTGTCTCAAACATTATGGAAGGCACTGTGTGTGTGTGTGTGTGTGTGTGTGTGTGTGTGTGTGTGTGTGTGTGCATGCGTGCGTGTGTGTATGGCTAATGATGTGGAAAACCTTACAATAAAGCATTATGTCAGTCAATTAGTTGTGAAAAAAAACATGACCTAGCTTTTCAAAATTCTACAAACTAAAAAAAGTCATAATTTCATAATGTTTCATAACTGCAAGCATTAAGTACACCACCTAAGAACATTGCCTGACAGTCCACCTAAGCTCCTAAATTGTGTAGTACGACATTATTGTCAGACTCAATGCCATCTGAATTTGCTCTTAAATGTAAACGTATAATGAATGTGTTATTTCGTGTATAAAAGAAAATCAGAATATCTGCTGGGGCTGGAGGAAATGCCAGTCCCATAAACATTCTCATAAAGATTATAGCTGATATTTAGTGATTTCTGTGTTATTGCTACTATAGACACACGTGCAGTCTCTTTAATTGATATGTTTGTATTTCTTTAAATTTACAATATCTGCTTTATTATTTTACATATTTATCAAATCAACAAATACCTTATAATTTCTGAATGACTACCAAAAATTTCAATGGGGCCTTACAGGCTTTAACCCATATATCTTAGATTTCCTAGTACATTTTACTAAAGCAGGTTAACTTCGCTATTATTGGGTTAAGAATTCATAATGTGCCATCCACAATACATGGAGATACACTTTAATTTAATTATTTCATTTCCATTGAGATTAATTAAATATGTAAAACAGATAAATACATTATCTGGCAGCTATTCTAATTGTCACACAGACTGGGAGGCATACTGAAAAGTTACTTAAAGGGACAACTTTAACAGCAGTATGGAAAGCAAAGCCCCTCTTGAAAACTTTTCAAAAGCAGCCCATTTATTCACCATTATATGAATTTGAATAATCATTTTTAGGCTCACAGGTATCCAAACCTTCATTTTAAATGTGCATCAATGGCCAAAAAAGTTGTGAAAAAATATAAAGCTAAGCCTGACATAGGAGAATGATGTCTTCAAAAAGAAAGATTAGAACTTACTACAATATTCAATGGCAACCACACTGCATGTTCCCTAGTAATTTGTAAACAGTTGATTTTTAAATGAGTTTATTTTTTAATAAAGCTTTTTGTAGTATTAAAAGTATTGTGGTCATTGAAGTGTGATTATCATTTTATCAGAGGGTGTACAGCAGAAAATAAAAGTATACTGACAGTAATATGCAAAACTAAAACAGTAAAGGTACGTGTTTCAGTGCTGAATTTACATTTATTCCTCTTTTTAGTGACCGCTTCAATTAAAGGCCATAATAACAAAAATATATAGGAAAGAAAGAACAGAAAAAAATCCTCAGTGTTTGAAAATTGTATATGAAGACATCTTTATTATATTAAAATACAAAACAAAAGAATATTAATTATTTTCTGTACAACTCTGATGATCAGCATATCATTTTTAAACTACAAAACAACACTTTAATGTGTAGTTAGTGCATGAAACAGTGGAAGAAAAATTTTCTGAACTTATTAAAACTGTTAGATTTTCAGCTCCTGAGTCTTCCTGAGCCACCGTGGGTTTTTCATGTCACTCCCTGACACTTGCTTTTGCTCATTTGTCTTTGCTTATATTTTATTTACTGACATATCTGTTTGAACTGGACAGAAATGACAAGCATGCTAAAATGAGAAGTGAGCAGTTCATGAGTTATCATCTATCAACAGTGACTTTGGAAACTGCAATCAGCTAGACTTGTGGTTTGTGGGCCGTCATGGGCTGTGATCGCTGAGTATTTAAAACTATTTATATAGCAGAAGCAATTTCAGATTTTTTAGTACATGAAAGATGTGATGCTACAGCAAACCAACTTGACATCAAGTCCATAGAATGACATTTTCATGTCTAAGTAGACGATGTGGGACTGTTTGTAATATGTTTGAAATGAGGTTTACTGATGTATGAATATTTTACCGCTGATAAAGACACTTCCTTTTTGAGCTTAATCTTTATTCTCTACATTGCTCTGTATTATATTCTGAGTATTTCAGTTTCAGGTAAAGATATAGCTCTTTGCTCACTTAACATTTCTAAAAACTACTGTCAAACAGCTTCAGCATTATATTTAATTGGTGATAATTTATATGGTAACAATTGTAGTACTAGGGTGTTGTACTGTGTTAGCTCTTATGGATGTAGTGAGAAGTCAAGCAAAATGATGTATAATGATTACATCTTGCCTGAAGAAGGGGCCTGAGTTGCCTCGAAAGCTTGCATATTGTAATCTTTTTAGTTAGCCAATAAAAGGTGTCATTTTGCTTGACTTCTCACTATATGGAAACAACTATGGCCTCTAGGTGGCACTTTCAAAACAAAGTAATCTCCTGTATCATGTTAAATAGTTTATTTTTGTATAGATACATAGAGTGAGTGCAGGCCTGACTGCTCTTTAACAAGTTTGCAGGTAAAATGCAATTAAAACTTTACAGGTTATTAATTACATAATGGATACTCATAAATATACAGATTTATTTAAAAAGCAGTTCCAAATTGATTAACAATGATTAATGGAACCTAACAATACGTGTCTATAAACATGATCATAGTACTAATGAGAACCAAATCTTTTTTCTGTTTGCTATTTATACAGATATTCCTGCAGATGTTAGGATATCCCTCATTTCTTCATAAAGATAAACAGGCCTACGTATTTTCTTAGCTAAGTTGGGGGATTATAGAAGTGTAGTTTGATTTATTTACAGAAGTTTGAACTTTTTTGAACTGTTTTGTTGTTGTTTTTATGCATTTATTTATGAATAATGAATTAATTGATTTTTTTTATTGTAATCAAAAATAGCCCACAATTGCAGTGTTGTTAAATTTAGTACCAGCTTTCTTTAAAAGTTGACACTGATTGACATTTCTGGTTGAATGCTGGCCATAATAGGTGTTATATTCCATTTGATAGACAAGACACTGCAACAATAAATTATTTACCAATTTAGTGCCCTTTGTGTCAAAAGGGAGCTGAAGTATACTCCAAAAAGTCTCTGAATGAGAAAAACTCTGAATGAGACACCAGTCCACAGAATGACACTTTCATAAACAGCCACACTGTCACACTTGGCCAGTAGAACATTTCCAAACAATCTAAGTGTTTGTTTTCCATTAGTGGGAACTTAAGCCCTAGAGTAAACCACACAAACATGATCAAAATATAAAAAGTTTTCAAAGTGTTATACTGTGAGTTGAGAAAACAATAACTGGGTGTGAAAATGTCATCGTTATTCTTGATGCTACTTCATGGCTCTCAAGAATGAAGCTCAAAATAAAATAAAGTGAGTTTGACAGATAAACCCATCCACAGAACAATATTGTCTTAAGACAGCATTATAATATTCTCCTTCCAAACAGGAACAAGTCACAAAAGAATGGTTATTTCAGGTGTAAAAGTAGCTTTAAGTGCTAAAAGGGATGGGGCATAATATATAATCTGTATCTTATCTTGCATTTTTGTGTTGTTTTACTGATTTAATAAACATTAGTGTTGCAAAAAGGATCCACAATGTGCTCTGCTTATAGCTGTAAAGAAGTACAGTGCTTTAAACAACAATAATCAACTGATCTCCTGATATTTTATCATTACTGTCTATTAATCTGTCTAATGATTGAAATAATACATCGTCCAAACATTAATGATAACATAAGGAAGTTTTGCAGTACATCTGTATCTACAGAATATGGTGAAAACTGTGACAAAAGTAGAAAAATAATGCAACCATAGTAAACCAAAGCAAAATAAAAAAATAATCATTTGGAAGCAAGCAAGAAATCTATCTAAAGCAAAGACTCAATACTGAGACAATAATTTAGTAGTAGATATATTTAATTATCTCATAATGGCTGCAATTATTAAAAAAAGTAAGTTTTTAAGCTGAAACTTGCCTGCCTGTAACATATTTGTGCCCTCACACTAATTTATTATTTTTTTTAGTAAATCCAGCTCTTGTGTTTTCTAAAATATACAATAATACAAATTCATTGTTTCTATTTTAAAATTAATTTTACATTTACAGACATACACAACATTCTATTTCTAAACTTTATGGAGAAAATGCATCAAAAATAATGAGTCCTTCAGTATAACCACTAAGCATAGCCTTTTAACATGTAAGTTTTAAAAATTTTAAATTAAATACAGTGTCAACAGATATACACCTTCATGTTCTCACTAAATCATTATGACAGTTAGTTAATTTTTAATAAGTACATATGTGATGCTTTATACTTCAATGATTCATAGACATATGTTCACCAGATGCATAAAATCTGCTTCTCATTTTCAGAATTACAACAGCTGTACAAAATTTCAGGAAAAATCTACGACAGTATTTTACAGATAATATCACACACCAAGGTAAAGAGCTATCATTGTACAAAGAAATCGGTTGCTGCACATGTCATTAAAAAACAAAATTTAAGAAAGAAAGAAAGAAAGAAAGAAAGAAAGAAAGAAAGAAAGAAAGAAAGAAAGAAAGATCTGGATTTAGATTTAAATGAAACATAACCATAAGCCTATGGGGAAAAAAATCAAAAGGTTTTACTTTATATTCACATTGATAACCTTTTACTAATCAATCAAACCAGAAATAAAAGCTGAAAATGAGGAAACATTTCAAAAGCTAACTACACATCTTCCATTAAGTTCCATTATATGCCAAAGCAACTTCCAGTAGTGTTTCAGCTGCTTGAATCTCCCGTTTCATATTTAAAGGCAATAAAGTTATTTTTTTAATTTAAACTGATCAATAAATTAATAATACATTTCCATCTTTGCAATTTCAAAGGGGGATATTAAAAAAAGGTACAGTTGCTTTGATATGTAATAGATACCTGCAATACCAAACTAGATTTACAATTTGCTTAACATATAACAATTCTAAATATTACTATTATCTTTTCATCATTCCATTCATTGATTGTCTAAGCCTGCTTAAATTTAGTACAGCCTTAACTTCAAGCACTTTATATTATTAGTTTGGTTTATTTTTCCACAATTAGGGATGTTACTTAAAAAAAAAAAAAACAACGGAATATATAAAATGGTGTATGTGTGCATTTATAGTAGCTGCAATTTTAATGTATGTGTTGCATGGCGTTTTACAGAACATATGTAATGTTTAATCTTAACTCTGTTATAACAGCTTAAAACTTTCATTATACATTATAGTTTTTAAACAAATGAAAGCTTTGAAATATTTTAAAATTACCAGCTTTTACAAAAATAAATGAATTACAACTTTACAAGGAAAAATTTTATATATAAACTGCATTAAACATTTAAAAACTGCAAGAAAATGAGAAAGATGAATTTGAATTATATAGATAATGTGCAAATTAATTAAAAAGGCAAACTGGAAATTTAATGACTGTTAAAAAATAAAATGACTACAACGGATAAATAAAAATCTAAGCAGGTCATGCTTAAAAATCAGAATGTACTAAGTCAAGAAGACAGTGCAGTCCTAGAGGCTTTGTTGAGAAAAGCATCCTTGAATGAAACGTAATGCTCTACCCTGACTGGCTTAAGCTCTTTCAAGTCTAGAACAAAACCATAAACAACTGAATACATTCAAGATGAAAACCACTTGTCTCAAAAGGTCACAGGAAGCTTCAGCATACAACTGAGTTATGTAGTTGAAGCGAAAATAGTGACAAGGGAAACTGGACGTAATGGGCTATTCTTGCAAATGAACTTGTATTAAAAGGCTTTCTTCTTGTTTGTAATACTACTATTTCATATATTCTAAAAAGACAACTGTTTTAGATGGAAAATATAATACATTGCAAAAATGATGTTTCTCTCTTTCTTTTCTGTTTAAATTTTGTCTTAATCAAGCAATCAGTCAGTTACAAGTCAATAGCAAGCTTGTTTCCTGAACCAAACCACATCCTCATTAACTCTTATAACCACAGCAGGCACCATATCATAATCCATCCATTATCCAACCCGCCGAATCCGAACACAGGGTCACGGGGGTCTGCTGGAGCCAATCCCAGCCAACACAGGGCACAAGGCAGGAACCAATCCCGGGCAGGGTGCCATATCATAATGTTTCAGTAAAAAGCTTACACAATGTCAAATAATAAACTTATCAAGTCTCAACCACTAGACACACATAGCTGAGCCAAACTTAATATCAAGAAAGAAATGATTTCCTCAAACATAAATCATCTGAGACTGCAAATGATCAAAATGCACATTCACACAAGCAGCATTTGGCACCATCTTGAGGAACACAACAGAAATAAACCCTGATACCTATTAGCTGAGATCTCAATAGCAGAAGTGTTTGACAACAAATACTGTACACTCTTCCTACAAAATGAACCAAAGTTAACGCAAGTAGAACATCCACCCACAGCTAAACTTATGCAGGTCTGATAAAGCAAGTCAAGGATTAACACAGAGGTTACACAGTAAACATATTATTAACAAACATCAATTTATAAATTATTTGTTAAACTTAACTAAATTTGGAATTTGGGAAAAAAAAACAGAATGCAGGAAAGATTTTTGCAGACTCTACATAGAAAGTATCTGGGCATGGATTCAAACAGAGCCTCTGGATTTGTGAGGCAGCAGTACTAAATATACCAACACCCCACAGCAGAAACTCCGCAGCTATATTCCTGATTGTAACAGTACCATGAAAAAACAATCAACTTTATGTTTGAACTTATTGAATGAATTCAACTACTTCATAAACAATATTGCTTCTATTTGATCTTATTAAGTTTCATTTGTTGGGCTGCATAAGACGTAAAGATTTAAACCACTGGTGACTGGCATCATTGAGTAACTTTTGAAGCACTTTGCCTTCTATTTCCACTACTAACCTAATGCTTCTTTATCACAGAAACATTAATAAAAATATTCACAAAACTTGGAGTGTACACTTTCTAATGTGGCCACATACTACTTTAAAATTAGATGAATTTGACAAAAATTACAGCTTCTCCCTATACTCGGAAACAGCCGAGTTTGATCTGCAGAGAGCCTGCTCATGCATATTCACTTGCTAATAAAATGTAAATTTGTCTCAGCCTTCAAGGAGGCACACGGCTGTTGTCCAAAAATGGTGTGCATTGCCTGGGGAAAGTACGGGCAGTTTGGAACGGCACTCACCAAATTCACATAGCATATCAGGCTGTGTTAGGTGCGCTCGATTTGGCTCAGGCTCAGGAAATGTGTGTGTTGTGTACTGTACCTTTGACAAAAATTGGTTTACAAGTGCCTCTGTATTACCGCTTCCATGTTTATTTTTGCTGTGATCTTTTTCAACCAGGGCAAAGTAATAAGACTTTCCATTCTTCTTAGTTTTTTTCCATACAAGCTGATCGCATTTTGGAAAAGCAAAATTCACTAAAATGAAGTTTATTTGAATAAGGCAATCCCAACACAATTGTTTTCATACATCACTTATATAGCATAATCTGTGCACAGTGAAAATTTATTCACCTTTCCACACTGAATTCAAATGAAGATTCACGGTGCTACAACTCTTCCCGAGGTTTCAGCCAGCTGCCATTACCCCATTCTTTAACTGAACTTTCAAGAGTGAACAGGAGTGTGCAATGAAGCTGTACTCATGATGTGTCACGACACAAATAATCATTTTTGTAGCACACAGTGAAAGGCTACGTTCTTTTTTATTTTATTGTTGTATTTATTTCTTTGTGCATACCTTTTTTCTACTTTAAGCTCATAGGCAGATGAATGTGTTCTCTTCTATGCGGCACATCAAACAAGTTCATCATGAGCCTGATGATATTTTGATACTGAGCGTACAGCACACTTTCAATGACAAAAAAATGGTTTGTATTATTTATATATTTACTTTCTGTGCAAATGTGTTCTCCTATATGGAGTTCATATTTGGAAAAATTGATATTGTTCTTTGCCTCACAGTGCTACTTTATTTCTTATAAACTTATGTTATGTGCTTATTCTGTGAGTGTTTCTTGCTCTGAATACACCTATTTGTTTTGAAATCAGGCTCTGTCTCTGCTTTCTTTTCTTGATCAGCAGGGGCGGGTTTGTTACCTTACCTTGGAGGTGAATAGAGCATCCTTAATACAATACATATTTAGCAGAAAGACACCACTTCTTCACCCATTGTCAGTTTTCTTGAAAATGTTTAGTGACAATATAAAGAATTTTTGCCTTTATGATGAAATTACCCGACATATTTTGGTATGTTCAAGTACTTAAGACCTTGAAGACTACACTTCAGTAACCAAAAAGCTTCACCACAATGGTCTAGTATGTGTTTTCACAAAATTCCTATACATGTTGAGAACTACGGTTTACATTTTTTGCACATTTGGGGCAATTTAGAAGTTGAATATGATCCTGACCAACTTATTGTTTGCATATTATTGCAGCTGAGTTTGTCCTGAAAATAAAAATATATAACACTTTGGGATTATTATTTGAAAAGTTGATTAAATTTGTACAAATGTTCAAGCAAAGCAGAATCACAAAAGTTCCTTATTTAAGCCCCAATCTCGAGTTTAGTAAGACAACATTCGACAAAAGGTCATTTGTGGAATCATTTGTAAGAGATGTCCCATCGGTCTCAACCGAGACCTAAGACTCATTACCTTAGTCTTGCATTAGTCTAGCATGCCCATATTACAGCTGCCTATTAGCTATTTATACTGCAAATCTTTTCAGTAGTAATTGACACAAAAAATAGAAATGTCACAACCATTTTTCTCTGTTACCAAACCTTTGTTCCTCTTCTCAATGACCTGCTCTGGCACTTGGAGTTATTCCTGTCCACAAAAAATGACACCAGACATACTGAGGGACTTGAAATCAAAGGATGCAAGAATTTGATCATCATATTAAACTAGCCAGAACATGGGTTTATGATATATTGTAAAATGCTCTGGAGGAAGTGGGTGACCAGTTAGCTTAAGTCACTAGAACTGTGACTGTTATAACTGACTGTAGACCCACTAGTGGTTTATTTTATCCTCGAATGCTACTGACAGGAGGTTTTGGTTCAGCTTCCATATCTAATTAGAATTTATTAGAATTTTAGTTAATTTGTTAGAATTTATGTTAATCAGATAGAAATTTGCTGTGTTCTACAGTGTGATTGACTTAATCTGTTTGTAAATGTTGCTTGATTTAATTATTTCAAACATTGCTTTAAAAATAGAAATTTGTGCAACTGCTCTGAGTCTATACTCACTAAAGGGTTCTATACAAAAATAAACTGAACTGAAAGAGTAAATTTGTAGATGTAAAATAAATGAAGAGATCTGACAAATTCTCCTTAATGCCATGTGCATTGATGTTAGAATCATACATACATACGGCCGGCATGCCTGACATTCTGTAAAATGTGCTATGTATTCTTAATATAAATAAAATGATACAATAGTTATAGTCTTCAGCCAAGTTTTTTTAATCTCTTAAGTGATGTGTTGATAAATAGGTACAGCTTTATTTGCCTTAAAATCCATAAAACTATTGCACTTTACATAATGATTGAAAAAAGTGTCAATTCCAACTATTAAATGAGATCGAAACAAAGTATAATTCACATTAAATGTCCTCACCCAACTTAAAACTAAACAAAGAAGTAGACTCATTTTTCACAAAGACTGATTTCGCCATCTAGTGGAGAACAGTTAAACTTACAGCATTACTTGCACACTTTTTTTCTGGATTAAATCAAGAAAAATAATATTACAACAAAAGAAAGCAATAACATATCCAGTGCTTCAAATAACGTATACATGGCTGTAGTAAACAGGATATAGCAGCTAATGCAAAGATTTACACATAAAGTATGTACAGTGCATCCGGAAAGTGTTCACAGCGCATTACTTTTTCCACATTTTGTTATGTTACAGCCTTATTCCAAAATGGATTAAATTCATTTTTTTCCTCAGAATTCTACACATAACACCCCATAATGACAACGTGAAAAAAAGTTTACTTGAGGTTTTTGCAAGTTTATTAAAAATAAAAAAACTGAGAAATCACATGTACATAAGTATTCACAGCCTTTGCTCAATACTTTATCGATGCACCTTTGGCAGCAATTACAGCCTCAAGTCTTTTTGAATATGATGCCGCAAGCTTGGCACACCTATCCTTGGCCAGTTTCGCCCATTCCTCTTTGCAGCACCTCTCAAGCTCCATCAGGTTGGATGGGAAGCGTCAGTGCACAGCCATTTTAAGATCTCTCCAGAGAAGTTCAATCGGATTCAAGTCTGGGCTCTGGCTGGGCCACTCAAGGACATTCACAGAGTTGTCCTGAAGCCACTCCTTTGATATCCTGGCTGTGTGCTTGGGGTCGTTGTCCTGCTGAAAGATGAACCGTTGCCCCAGTCTGAGGTCAAGAGCGTTCTGGAGCAGGTTTTCATCCAGGATGTCTCTGTACATTGCTGCAGTCATCTTTCCCTTTATCCCGACTAGTCTCCCAGTCCCTGCCGCTGAAAAGCATCCCCACAGCATGATGCTGCCACCACCATGCTTCACTGTAGGGATGGTATTGGCCTGGTGATGAGCGGTGCCTGGTTTCCTCCAAACGTGACGCCTGGCATTCACACCAAAGAGTTCAATCTTTGTCTCATGGTCTGAGAGTCCTTCAGGTGCCTTTTGGCAAACTCCAGGCAGGTTGCCATATGCCTTTTACTAAGGAGTGGCTTCCATCTGGCCACTCTACCATACAGGCCTGATTGGTGGATTGCTGCAGAGATGGTTGTCCTTCTGGAAGGTTCTCCTCTCTCCACAGAGGACCTCTGGAGCTCTGACAGAGTGACCATCAGGTTCTTGGTCACCTCCCTGACTAAGGCCCTTCTCCCCCAGTCGCTTAGTTTAGATGGCCGGCCAGCTCTAGGAAGAGTCCTGGTGGTTTCAAACTTCTTCCACTTACGGATGATGGAGGCCACTGTGCTCATTGGGACCATCAAAGCAGCAGAAATTTTTCTGTAACCTTCCCCAGATTTGTGCCTCGAGACAATCCTGTCTCGGAGGTCTACAGACAATTCCTTTGACTTCATGCTTGGTTTGTGCTCTGACATGAACTGTGAACTGCGGGACCTTATATAGACAGGTGTGTGCCTTTCCAAATCATGTCCAATCAACTGAATTTACCACAGGTGGACTCCAATTAAGCTGCAGAAACATCTTAAGGATGATCAGGGGAAACAGGATGCACCTGAGTTCAATTTTGAGCTTCATGGCAAAGGCTGTGAATACTTATGTACATGTGCTTTCTCAATTTTTTTATTTTTAATAAATTTGCAAAAATCTCAAGTTAACCTTTTTCAAGTTGTCATTATGGGGTGTTGTGTGTAGAATTCTGAGGAAAAAAATTAATTTAATCCATTTTGGAATAAGGCTGTAACATAACAAAATGTGGAAAAAGGGATGCGCTGTGAATACTTTCCGGATGCACTGTATAAGGGTAAGGCAGTGATGCACTAAAATAAAATGTATAATTTACTATTTTTTATCCGTTCATTTCCTAAACCAGTTTAATTCAAACGTAATCCATGGCAGAATCTGTTCCTTGGAGGGATGCCAGTTCATCACTGGGCAGACTCACTCAAACAAAGCAAATTTTCCTAAACAGAGGCATTGTTTGGGTGTCTATGGCAAATAAGAATCAGGAGAAAACCCACCTTCCACACTTCTCCCAATGAACAAAACAACATTCAAAACCAGTCTCTTGGACCTATAAGGCAGCAGCATCACTGTACTATTTATTATATGCCACATTAATATAAGAACATGAATGCTAAACTACATAGGATTCTGTTAATTAAAACAATCGTTTACTCAGATGATCAGTAATCAAATGCATGTGTATGAACAGTTAATAAACATAACAGCCAGCATTATAAAACAAAGCTGGCATTTACAGCAAAAGAAAAGCACTTTTTTATACTGCACCTATTAAAAAATGTTGGGTTTTGGGATATGCATGGATTCCAGTTTGACAAGAAATCCTATAAATTTAAAGTATTGCAATAAAATTTAAAATGGGGGTAAAGTAAAAGATCTAGTAGGCCTTTCCAATCAGGAATGAATGAGACAGCGTGTTGCTCCCACTCATGAGTCTTATAGGGACTGTAAAACAGCCTGCTTATTTAATATGATGCATATAAAAGGCAAACAACATGGCAATGGAGAGCCCAAAAAATGTCCTTGCAATGTTGCTATTCTGATAAATTCATGGGAAGTTTAACTAACAATTTCAGTAGTAATAAGAGGAGCTGAAATGACTACACAAATGCTCCAAGGGTATGTTCCAACAGCCTGTGCCACTAAAAGTGCATTTAACCTGAGAAAACCTGCACAGTCAACATGTCCATTAACCCAAATCAATATCTGCTTGCAAAGTATCCATAAACCTCAAGCCCCCCAGCTTGTCAACAATGACAGCAGTTTAATGTAATGGATGAAGGGAATAGCTGTTTTTTTGCCAACTAAAGCAATGACCTGTTCCCTTCTGCCTCTTCATGGAAGTTGTTAATTTAAAGACTTGGAAAAGAACTGTGAGTTTGTTAACATCATGAAATGTAGCTGAATACTCTGAAAATAATAATTTTTCAAAAAGCCCACTAGTGTGGTATAAGAGACGGTTTATGATATGTCATTTATTAGATTCATGATTATGAAGTTTCTTAGTATTAAGCTGCCTTAAAGTCTGCATTACACAGTTCTTTTTGAAGTTTTTTTTATTTCACCAAATTTAAGCGGATATTTTACAGTACACTCATTTTTTAGCAAAAATAAATTCAATTATCGCTCTATTATAAAAAAAAAATCTTGGTGGAAAGGAGACCAGGGAGACGAGACTTGATCTTCTCAGAAGACACTTAAAAGACCCGCGAGATGAAAAAGATTGGCCACGAAGCGTCTCGCGGGGACCTTAAACATGAGACTTGGTGCCAAGAGATTGCAATTTGACGTCCTGCGAGAGACACTGTAATGTCCTGCGAGACAACATTTAAAACAAGTTCACAGACATCTAACCAAGCAGTTGTTGGAATGCTTTCGGTAGTCAGACATCATGTGCTCCCAGCTCTTAAAACAACGACAAGCAGAACACGCAGCTCGCCAGCAGCAGCAGTTGGAAGCCAGCAGATGATTCCAACTGCAACTCCTTATCGTGCGTTCAGCCACCCCTTCACAACACGAGTGGCAGAGACACAAAGTGGCAAAAAGACAGCTGCTGTACAGGCTTTTAAATGATCAACGCACAGAGCGACAAACATAACAGGCAGCTCGCCAGCAGCAGCAGCAAGACAACATAATCCAACTGCACCTCCTTAGCGTGCGTTTCGCCGCCCCCCCCTTCACAAGACGAGCAGCGTTATATGTCCTGCAATAAAGAGATTTAACCACACCCGGGGCTGGAAATAAAGGACAAGTATTGTTTTTACAAAAGTTTTAAAGTAAAAGTGAAAAAAATGCATATGTAACAATTCCCATCGTATATCCGGTAAACCAAACCTGGGGGTGGGCAAGCAAAGTGAGCAGGGGTCAGAGCCCCCTAGTATTTTAAAATATACATTCCTTGATACTTTAAAAACAGATAAAAATGCATCCATTTTCAAATATCCTAAATCCAGTTCAGGGTTGCATAAGGACAGGATGTTATTGCAGCTATATGGGGTGCCAGTCAACTGCAGGACCCACTTATGTACACACCATTTGTTTTAGTGTAAGAATTTCTTCTGTGGAGGCCACTGGCCATGCAGTGATCCTTAGTACTAAAACAACAACCTTTTAGTTACAAAGATGCATAGAAGTTCCTATTGTGGAGAGCAACAGGAAAACCTCCTATTCTTGTGAAAGCAACAGTTTCTAAGCTGCAAATGCATTTATGAAGATGTAACATCAGGCTGACATCTCTAACAACTCCCTTGGTACTATGCGTACTGCCAGACAGTTGCATCAATTGCCAAATAAACAAACACACACTCTTTAAAAGAACCTGAAGAAAAACCTATACAGATATGAGTGGAACGTGCAAACTCCAATCAGTCACAGACTGGGTCAAAATGTGAACTCGATCTGCTAAGACTGTGAAGCAGCAGTGTGACACCAAGCAGCCCAAAAGAAAGAGTGGCAACTCAAAATAATCAAAACCTTAATTTGAAACTAAACATCATAGGTTACACTAAAATAAAATATTTAAAAGAATCATAAAAAGGCATACCTGTTTAAGCGTGATAATAAAATGAAGGCAGACTTTCCCTTAGAGACTGTATTTATCTGAGCCACTCAGTTTAAACTGGTCCTTCAACAAGGTTTAATTAATCTTATATAATAGGCTACCATGTCTGTCAGTTTGTCTGTCTAGGATTTTAAATCACCTGTAGCTCACAAACCATTTGAACTATTGACCTGAAATTTGGTACACATATACTATGTGATGTCTACTATGCGCTTTCGGGGTGATGATTGAACTCCAAGGTTATTCCTCTTTTTATTTTATTGTAGAATCAACTCGTGGCAGCGGCCAGCAGGGTGGCTGTGTTGCGCATGTGTATGGGCGCCATTCTCATCCCGACCACTTTCACCATCACTTCCCTACCTCTTCATATCTTAAATCATTCTTGAGGCAGATTGAAGACTTAAGTGCCAAATTAAGTGAAAAATTAAAGAAAACGTACTAAGTAATTGCAACATAAACTCTGACTTAATCAGTTTTAACGCAAAATGATGCTGACGAAAGAACAGAAGAAGCGGGCAGCTAGGGTGGAGAAAAGAAGAACTGCACATGAAGCAGCAAGCGCATCAACCTCTGAGTAAACGAATGCTAAACGTACAGAGAAAGAGGATGAAAACTATGAATGCTCAACTCAAGTGTAACGTGCAGTGTGCCGTTACTGGTAGGACTATATTAAAACACAGTAATATGCCTGCAAAATTAATGCTAAAGTGAGCAAAAAAATATACTACATATAAATTTGATTTCTGAAAAAAACCTTCAATTAAAATTGAAATCCTTTGACTAAACATGCCAGTATACAAAGTAAATGTTTAGACCCTTTAAGTAGAATTTCAAGGTCAGGTCAGGTTGGGGAGCATGCACTGGTATAATGCGTTTCCACACACACCAAATGACGAAACAGCTCTGGATTATAGTTGGCAACTCCCCAGGCAGAAACACAGTCCAGTCACACCCTCCATCTATCTGCTGAACCAGGTGTTATGTGGGCGTTCCTCTTAGCCTGGTCCAGCCGCTTGGGTCCTCAACAATGACGATCACCCTCGAGGAATCGCGACACATGGCCATACTGCCGTGACTGATGCTGCATCACAGTGCAGGTAATGTGCTTCATTCGGGACTCTGTGAGCAACTGCTTGTTTGACACAAAAAGGATTCACAAAGGATTCTCTGAAGAGACACAGTACTGAAGGAGTCCAGTCTTCGTCTCAGGTCACTGGATAGCGTTCATGTCAATTTAAGCCCTCTGAAAAATCCTACCATATAACTGTCAAGTTTCTGTTTTTCCAGGACAATTATTCACCTTCAACCAACCAGGCTCTGGCATTATAAATGTATTGATTAGCATATGCAATTAAGAATTTCATTATACTCTGTACACATGACAGCATTGAACCTATGGGAAAGAAAGGGTATTTTTCAAATTCAAATGGGGAGTTTTGCTCTTTATCATTCACTTCCAGACTAAGGCAGAAAGAGGCTGAGTTTAAAGCTGATTAGCTTAAAGTAAATGACCCAGAGCTTATGTTTTTATAAAGGAACAAAATAGCTCCAATAATATCAGATCATCCAAAAGGCAATAATCAAGAAGTAAAAAAAAAGTATTTTTTTCTTACAGCCATACAACTGGGGCCATAGACAAGAAGACAAAAACAACACTAGAAACAAATCTAATAATTAAAAAAAAACATATCATTGGGCTTTTGAACTAAAAACTGTATCGTGGTGCTGACATTTTTATTGTGCCATTTGCTGAAATTAAAAAATGCAACACATTTCATTACTACATCCATCCATTTTTTAAACCCACTTATCCAGAGGACAGTTGCGAGGAAGCTGGAGTCTACCCCAGAAGGCCCTGGGCGCACATACATAACAATATTGCACTATATGGTGCACCACAAAGATTAGCACTGCTGCAGAAATCCATGTAATTTAGGATATATTCATAGACAACTAAACAAATAAATGAGACAATAAATTAAGAAAGGCAAATCTAAAATTAACTGAGTTGATAACTCAGATACATTTGCATGGTGGCATCCTGGGCTTAATTCCCACATCTGGATGCTGTTCATGTGGATATGCATATCCTCACCATGTCTGCATGTGCTCCAGGTAAACTGGTTACATACATGAATTGGGAATTCCGAACTTGGCTCTGTGTGAGTGGGTCATGCAAAGGTCTACCACCTGCACGGAGTTGGCCCCTATGAAGCACCCATTTCGACCAGGACAGGTTTCAGGCCCCCAGAGCCTTTTATTGGATTATACGAGTCTGAGAATGCTATGTCATAAAATATTTCACCATAATGTATATCCATCCATTCACCATTTTCTTAATCCGATTATCTAGAGCAGGGCCCTGGGAAACTAGAGCCAGTCCCAGCACGTGTAGGGCACACAGGCCTAACTAAACACTATTGCAATACTCTCTGAATCTGTGACCTGTGTTCTTCCCAACCAGACACACAGTTCACCTCATTCTAGATCCAATGCAATACTAGTAAGGGTTAGACTTTTAATGCTGGCAGTGATTTCCTTCCCAGAAAAGCATTATTAAAAACACAATGAAACTGAACATTCAGTTGCTCCTTTCATGTTGTGTAGCATTATTGATAGAGGACGTAAAATACTTAAAGAGTTCAGATTAGATTAGATTAGTTCAGAGTATTTGGGCCAAGGACATCGTATTACATAAAAGTATTCCCCAAAAAAATATTTAGATAATGACAAAATATTAATTTTTGTGTTCAAGAATGTCAGCATTTTTATTTGCTTGTTTATTTTCATCATTAAGTTCACATGTGGTGGACTAGGCATCCCAAAGGCACAGAATCTATTTAAATAAAAAAGATTTACTCTTCACAGAAGTGCTTGCAACAAGAATGAAGCTCCTTTGGAGCACGAAAAGCAAAAAAAGACTTTCCTGTAACACAAAAGGTAATCCAAAGCAAACAAGCCCCAAAAGAGAAATTCAAAGAATTGTCAAAACACAGAGCAGAGGTTCAAAAATCTACAGCTCCAATAAATCAAATAAACACAAGGAAACTCACCACTCCCAAGCACATTCAAAATGACCTAAAAGGAACTGTGGGAGACCCTCCAGATTTATAGGGCGGATGGCAGTTCCTGGCAGTGAATGGCAGGTGGTCCTGCCTCTTGGGGGACTACCCACAAAGCACAGCCAGCATACGTAAATCAACAAAATCAAAAACCAAGAATAATGCGCATAATCAAAAAAAGTAACATTAACATAATCAATACATATCAAAAATCAAAAATGAACAAAAGAAACATAAAACATGTATTTGAACCCCAGCCGGCGGAGTAACCCTGGTTGAGACATCACAACATAACACGTCAAAATAACAAAATTCATTTACCGTAAAATGCTCTTGAGATTTGTAATTCTCATCCAGGTAGACCCGAGCTCTGTTAAATTCCTTCATTGAATCACTTGACAACATTTCCCTGCAGAAAAGTAAAAAAAATAATATATCTGTATGTATATTTGTATATACATATTTAAATCCTTAAACTACTGAACATTAATCCTAGAAGAAAACAACATGTACGTAGCTCCCAAATCCCTATTTGGCTGCTCGCTTTTTGTACAGTATTATCTCTGAATAGATAATTATATCATCAGCCTGCTGACTTGTATTGTCTGGTTGTTTTTAATGTTAATAGCAAAAAGGATTTCTTTAAATCTTAAAATGTATCTATGTATTCACAGCCAAACATCACTTTCATAATCAAAACAGGGCAAAATAATAAATAAGTAAAATAAAGAAGGTCAATGAAATTCTGGTTATAAAATAATGCCTATCATTTCAATATTCTATAAAAACATCACATAAAACATTACTTTCAAGCAAGTGGAAGTAATATAGTGGCACAGTGGTTCTCCAGAAGTGAGCTTAAGGACCTCTGTCCTGGTGCATAACTAAAGATTTACTGCTTTTTTTTTTTTTTTTTAACTAAAATCCAATACATATGTTTTCTTTCCTTTGCAAATTACATATGTGTCCTGGCCTCTGTAAAGTGGAACAGCCCGCCTTTTACGGAAGACCTCGCGGAATCCAGCATCCAGGATTTGGATAGACACGACTGTCCCCAAAGACCACGGTTCACAACAACTGCAGGTTTAATGAATGGATTTGGTGCCGATACCCATAGTATTCTGTGTACTTATATACCCTTATGGTGGTAACTGCTACATTGGGACACTTTAACCTGGGGCATAGCATAAATTATTTGTCATAATCCTGTTTTATGTATTGTAATTATTACATCAGGCAAGACTAGAGCTTTATCGCTAGCATTATTTAACTGTACACTGGGATTGGTAATATGATGAATTAGGCACCTATTGGCTTATATAAATATGAATGTGACTGCTATGTGGGAGGTGATATTCTGATTCCCAATATCCCATACTTAACACTTAATTATTAAGGAATCACCCTACCATAGATTGGTGTTTCAGGTAACTAACTCAACAGGTGTTAGTTCAATACGACAGGCATTTGATTGTTCATCATTTTAGTTTAGTCATGTTTGTTAAGATTCCCAAATCTTCTTTTTTTGTTAGATAGCTGCATTCACTGTTTCAATTGTTTCATGTTTTCCTACACAGCTGCAAATGGAAAAGGGAAAAATCATCTCCCCATCAAACGTGGTCCCATTTACACCTGTGCCTGTTCATCATAAAGCATCTATTGTAACAAAATATTTGGAAAGAAATAAAAGAGAGAAAAAAAATGAAGAATTTAGAATTACTAATCTGCTCTGGTCCATAAATCATCTGGATGATATTCTCAGAGAAAAAAAAATCTACATAATAAAAAATTAATGATCATAGCAGAATGAAAGCACTAATGAGCCATAAAATCAAATAAATTCCATTATCAGCTAGGGTTTCCTCTAATTTAGCCATTGAGTTGGAATAAAAACCTGCAGCCAAAGTGACCCAGCAGGGCAAAATCTGAGGACTCCAGACTCTGACTTCTCCAAAGAGCATGATGTATTGCTGTAGTCAGTGGAAACAATGGCATGACTTTGTCTGTCCATTATTGACTGTCAAGTTCCTTACAGCAATGTCACCTATTTAATATTCTCAGGAAAAATATTTCTTTCAAAAGAAGCCAATTAAGTAATAATGTATTTTTCAAGACATTACAAGATAGCCAATGTTTAGTCAGGCTATCTCCCAATGATCAGTTAAAAAGCCATCCTCAGTATTTCAATAACCTCCACCTCTTCTGCACATGTCAGTAAAGTCTACTTCTCTTTCTGCTTAAAGTACCTGCTGCCCCACCACTAAAAATTCAAATTTTTGTTTTCAGGTCCTCTTATGTGGAAAATTCCTGCTTCTTGTTACAAGTTATGCCTTTATAATGGTAAGTTGAACGCTAAAATGTAAAATATATTAAAAACATGAAACAAATAGGCTCTAGCACCAATAATCTGTGTTGACATAACAGAGTAGAATAATGCAATTATTCAAATCAATAATGCAAAATATGCTCCTTTTATTCAAAGTGAAGTTACACTAGAGCAAAAGATGCAGAATAATGTTAGTTAATTTAGAAAAAGTCTCTTTAACCACTAAAGGGCACAGCATAGAGATTATCTCTAGTACATTATATAAGAACCACTGCTGTACAATGGGGGGTGACCATCTACCTAAGGGTTGCTAAGCCTTTTAAAGGACAGCTGGAGAACATCATGGGGCAGGTGTGACTAAAGATAAGGTGACTGAAAGATCTTCAAAAGGTGTTCCTAAGCTAAAAAGTAGTTCCTGGAGTAGTAAAAGGAATAACCTCAGGGTTTGGTTTAAAGGCTGCGTACTGTCAGTGGCTCGCTTATATTGGAATCTGAAAAGGAATTGGGGCAACAGAGGGGCCATAATGATTAGTGAAAAAAGTGCAACATTTGAGAAAATAAGTGCTTGTGGTGGTACAAGCATTCCTTCGGTGAAGCCTAAGTAGGAAACGTTCAGACAGGCGTTTTGGATTGTAATGGAAAAACCTACTGTATGAATTTTTAAAGTACTTCAAACTAAGACTGCTTGTTTAATTTAACCATCCTGACATCATTTGTACCAGAACATTAAATTAGAGATGAGATCATATGACATTTTAACTTTTTATTTTGTTCTCTAATAATACTTTATTCAGTATATAAGAGGTCCTATTCTATGAGCCAGATATTTACCCAAGACTTTGAAGCTGTTTAACTATTTTGGGACCTTTAGATAATATTAAAACATAGGTATGCTATTAGAATATTGTTTTTATGTATGTGCTGATTGGTTTAAATTGAAATACTTCTTAAACTGCATTATGTAAATGAATCTAATAAACTACATTGTTCTGTTAAGTCTGATCAGTCTGCCATGCCGCACTAAGCAAGAATAAATGGTGGCCTCACCAGCCTGGTGTATTAAAGGACGTCTAGTATGGATTAATTTACAATGATGACTCACAACTTTTCTTTACTTAAGGAGTATTTTACCTAACAGGTTTTATTGTTTTCTTTTAATGTTATTTTGGACTTTGAGTTACTCTTAATATTCATCTCCCCTAATATGATTTACTTTCAATAGAGACCCTTTCTTTTGTGTGACGTTTACCTCACTGGAGTATATTTTGGATTCAGAGATGGCTCAAGAACCATCCCATCCCCGACCATGTTCACATATTTATATCAGTTGAGCACATTTTTGTAAAAAACAATTAAGCTCAAAAATCTCAACAATATATTGACTATTTATTCACCACTGGTTACACCAAGGCAGCAAGTTTTGGGGAGAATGAGCCATAACGTTGATCTGTGGTTGTATAGTAAAGCCAATGAACACAATGACAATGAAAAAATCAGCATCAGGGAATCTTAGTTGTCTCAGGGTTGATATACTGGTAGGCAGTGCATACAAGTGCTAAAATTAACTTTTATAATTTAAAAACATGTTTTTTTAATTAAACTTGAAGCAAAATAAAGAAAAAAGTACTGCAGAGGAAACACATTCACGTGGAAATGAGATTTTGAACTGAAGAAAGAATTCTTGACTGATAACTGAGGCTGAAATGCAGGACTTTTTTTTGAAAGTTCTATCTAGTGTGATTGTGTTTTCTTTGTGTGCACTGCTCCGATTTTCCATAAGTATTTATTTAACAATATTATAGATAGAAATTCACACACGTTTCCCATTCTGAGCATGTGACTGAGTAATATGAAATTTTTTCATGCATGTTTTTATATTGTTTGTTGTTATATTTTTATTAGAAAGTTTGTTATCTCTTAAGCTTTCCGTTCTTGGCTGACAGAAGCAGAAGCCAAAATGGCCTTCTGATGTTGTTGCCTATCCACCTCAAGGTTCCACATCAGTAGTTTGAGATACTTATCGGTTTACCACAGTTGTAAAGAGTGGTTATCTGGGTTATTGTAGCTTTTCATTCTCCTCTGACTTCTCTTCATCAACAAGGCATTTCTGTCCACAGAACAGCTGTTCCCTGGTAGTCTTGATCAGTGAAGTTCACCAAATCATTTTTCAGAGTGAAAATGCTATGTTTTATTGGCATACGTTAACCTTTCCTCCCAATGTACCAAAATATTTCACGAGGTCAACGTCAGCTGTAGCGAGCAATGTTGGATAGGACCAGCCCTCCAGAATAAAACACTGATCCTAGTTGGGGCTAAAAATTAACAGAAAACTTGAGAATATTTTAAACACAATGGGTGCATGCAGATGAATATGGAAAATGTGCAGATGTTTTTCTGTCTTAAAGTTAATGCCTTTTTGTATGGACTTATATGCGACCTGTGTGTAATATGTGAGCCTACCCCTTTAACAGTATTACCCAAAGTCCTGTGTAGTTGATGCAAATGAAGATTCCATGTGTCTTATGCATTTGGTGGCAGCAGCACTGAATGAGCAAAAACGTCAGCCAACAAAGCAAATAAACTGTACTTTTCAGTTCGGCAGAGGTGAGTCTGTGGGGTGTAACCCTTAGTGAGTCCATGCTTTCATTCTGCTATTGTCAGAAAGAAATTTTACTGTTCTGATATTTATTTCTATTAAGTTTATACCTGGGTGCTGCAGTGGTTAGTACTGCTGCCTTACCACTGAAGTCACATTTTTGGCATAGCTGCCATCAGGACACTTAAAAGACCATTGCACTGTTAAAATCCACTCAAGCCTAGTTCAGTTTATCCTTTCCCATTGACTTAAATACATTTCGCCGAGTTTGGCAAAGTTCCCAAACATTTTCACAATTTCACCAAACACAAGGTGAAGTAAATTTAGCAGGTTCTTTCATTATTACTTACTGGATGTTTTTCCATTTTTTTGCACCATTTTGAATAAACTCTAGACCTTTTTGTGCATGAAAATCCCAGTCGAAATCACTGAAATCACATTTTTCCTCATTATCGTATTTAGTGTGAGCAATAACTTAACTCCTGACCTGCATTTACATGATTGTATGCATTGCTCTGCTTCCACATGATTGGCTGATTAGATTACTGCATGGATTTGATAGATTATTAATTTAGGCAGGTGTACAGTTCTTAATAATTTGCTCAGTGAGAGTGTATATCAAATATATATTAACATTGCATGCAGTTTAAAATAAAAAAACTTGCTAAAGACAAAATTAGTCAGAATAGGAAGCATTTAAATATTAATCAAGACAGGTAATCTAAATAAATAGTGCTTTCCATGCTTTGTCAGAAGTTAAGATAATCAGCAATTTCATCTCACACCCTGCAATTGATTTAATTAGAAATAAACTAATTACACAGGCCAAAAACAAGCTGACAAAACCCCAAATGTAGGCATGCTCTGATTGATCGTCCACCAATCGAAATCGGCCAACTTTCACTAAAAAGAGACTCGATAAAAAGGCCGATGTCAAAAGTGATTTTTCAGCCCCTGTTTTTCTAAGGTTTACGGTAATTTAGTTATAGTGCTCCTTTAGACAAGGTATTACGGTAATTGAGCCAGTGCATGTCTTTATTTTTTTTTGCAGCAACCTTCCTGCAGTGTAAACACAAAGCAGTGAGTCAAGGTTTGTTTTATTTGTATATTAGTCTTTACATTCAAGTAAGTGGAGCAATAAACAAAACAAGTAATCAGCAAAGTCATCCTGTGCAACTAGACAAAGCACAAGAAAAGCTACTTTAAGGAATTCACACCTTAATGTTGTCCTTTAAATTAAAACGGACACTGCTTGAGTTTGGACAGTGTGCTTGTTGAAAATGCACCAGTTTACAATTTTAATTGGAAAAAGAAATGGTAAAGACGAATTTGCTGCTTAGTAAACAATAGGTCTTTTTTAAAGATCTGTACTCTGTTTATTATTTGTTGCTGTGTGTCATACAACATAGGTGTTGGTAAGAAACAAGTACTACATAATTAAATATTGTAACCCACATTTTATAATTACACCTCAAGAATTAAGAATATCTAATTGATATACTGAAGAAAAAACACACCTGTATGAATACAGTAAAGGTAAATTTTAACAGCAAAAAACTGTACAGCAATTAATGATTTAAAATAATTAAAATGTGTAAATTCATGTACTGTATATCTATATTTAAGTGTTTAATTACTAATTCATTAATTTATTGTGTGACAATATATGCGCATGGGTGACAGTTTATGTGCCATATTTTTCTGAGAGAGACGTGTCCTTGACGAATCTTTCAAAAAAAGGGGTTCCACATTACGTGGTATGGGATGAAACTGCTGACACTGCATTTTGTGACCTACCGTAAAGCAGACCCTAATATCAGCACTATTTTTGATGGCTTGTCTCTGGCATGTCATCCTCCAGGCCTATGCTTCGGACACAGGGCTGGATGCCGTGCTGAGCCAAAGAATTGATGGTGTTGAATACCCCGTTATGTTCCTGAGCCAGAAACTGCTGGACAGAGAAATCAGGTATGTGGAGGTGGAACAAGAAGCTTCGAGTGATTACAATGGCAGTTACACAGCTGAGGTATTACCTTCTAGGCCTAGTCACTGATCATGTTGCTCTACAATGTATGGTGGTGCACAAGGAGTCAAATTTGTGAGTCACAAGATGATTTTTGGACCTACAGCCTTATAAGTATACTGTCATTTATCACAGGGGCTCTAACCAAGCCAACGGAGATTCTCTTTCTCAGTGGGTATGGGACCTTGGTGGGCCATGTCACAAATGTGCACATGGGAGACAGTTTACAGCATGCCTCTTAAAGACATCACTTCCACCTCTCAAGACCCCACTTGATGACGACATCCCTTTCGGTTCTGGTCCCCTCAAGATCCCACCCTGTCTCCATTATATAAATTCACCATCATCATACTATGCATCAGTTCCATATCAAACTCATGTCTGTAAAGACGTTTTCTTTTTTTGGAATTTTCTTCAAGTATACAGGGTGGCAATCCCCTAACCTTTATGCTCATAAGGCTTATTACACACTTACACACACACACACACACACACACACACACACACACACACACACACATTTTTTTTTTGTTACAGAAATGGTGAAAATTACTATTTTTAATTAAGCATTGTTTCCGATAGGTACACTACAGAAAACACTAAACAATATGACAGCTTGTAATCATGAGCAGCATTTTGTTTTCTTTTATGCCATATGTATTATGGATAAATATTTTTGGACATATTTTATTAGTTAAAACATGTATTTCAAGGAAATTAATAAATAAAAATAAATAAAATATTTTATATATATTTTATATATTATATACTTTATTTATTTTAGTATTTTATGGTCCTGAACAATAAGCCTTCAGAATTTAATTTTGTTAATACAAATTAACAGTTAATACTTAAAAGGGATAAAGAAAAAAAAAGTATCGGCCTTAAAAAACCTGATCGGAGCATCCCTACCCAAATGTTCTTAACATATTTACTATTTATTTATTAGAACACCATTTTTAAGTAATTGCATTTCAGTTGAGAAGAACAAACAAAATTCAGAGTTCTAAAATTCCAGTTGATTTTCTATTTTTTTTATTAATGTGCCACATTCACTACCTCTACTGAGCACTGTCCCTATGCCAGTAGTCTCCAAGTTCATTCTTGCAGAACCCTCTGGGTGTTTGTTTCCACCAGTTTCACAATTGGTGAGTCGTTGTGCCTCAAACTGATCTCATTTTTTAATTCGATGGTTGTTTATTTTCTCATACTATTCTGCATTCAGAAAAGCAGCAAAACGCAAGATTTGTATTCACAATAAATTTAGACATATAAATTTACCAAAGCTTTAAGTTCTTAACTCTTTTTGTCATTTTTCTATAATCCATCCATCCATCCATCCATTTTCCAACCCGCTGAATCCGAACACAGGGTCACGGGGGTCTGCCGGAGCCAATCCCAGCCAACACAGGGCACAAGGCAGGGAACCAATCCTGGGCAGGGTGCCAACCCACCGCAGGACATTTTTCTATAATACAACAGCAAAATATACCCCTTAGGACACTAAAGCCTACAAGGCTGCAAACTACTTACATTATCATTAGTAAATAATGGATTAACCAGTCACCATGAAAAATTGGAATAAAAAGTTGATGATGAAAACCTGAAATACCAAGATAAAAGCACTAAACTTTCTCCTTGCAACACGCATAAATGCTTGGTACATACCAATACAGTTCAGTAAAATCATTGGTGTTGAGATTGTCATCTTTCTGTTACCTGCCCTAGTGTTTACTCTGTTTATCATTAATTGTCATTATTTGAATACAATTAAGGGAGCAAACTACACAGGAAAAGACAAATTAATAAGAAAAAGACAAAACAGTTAAAGTTAAGAACTTAAAACTATGGTAAAAGTACTGTTTTTCTATTAATGTAAATATAATACTACTAAATGCAGAGGAAAGAGGAACATATCAGCTAATTAAAGGTATAAATGACTGACTGATTATGAAGCTGGTTGAAACAAAAATCTGCAGCCATAGGGGTCCTCAAGGAGTGAGCCTGGGAATCACTGTCATATTCTTTTGTTCGTGATTTCTATACTGAGACCTTAGAAAGGGGAACAATACAGTAGTGGATTACACCCATTAAAACAATGCAGTTGTTGACATGCTCAATCATTCCCCTTCCCCGTCAACAAATACCTCACTACGAAGCAACCAGAATAACGAAAAGTTTCAAAAGTATTAGTACCAGTGTTCTTGGTGTTAAAAAATGTGCACCTAAGAGATGCCGAGATATATTCCAACTCAGTCTTTTCTACAGAGATTACATCTTGCCTGAAGAAGGGGCCTGAGTTGCCTCGAAAGCTTGCATATTGTAATCTTTCTAGTTAGCCAATAAAAGGTGTCATTTTGCTTGGCTTTTCTCTACAGAGAAAATAAACACAACACTTCTCAGGCATTAAAATAGAAATAGCATGTGCCAGTAGGGGTCAGTGTTTACTCATTTTAAAGTATTTGCACTAAAGGAGGAAAAAATTCCTCCATTATACACAGTTTACATGATACTACAAACTCATTAAAGTTTCATTATTTTCAGGCTTGTGACATGAAAGCCTGTGTTTGTTGCTTTCCATTGCACTGTGTAAATAAAAAATTGTGAAGGCACTGCCTGATTTGCACATTTGTACATTTTTAAAACATCTCCAATTTTACATTGTGCTACCATACTGTACATCAATGTAGAAGGGAGATGAATATCAGATGAAGGCAGTGGTTTATACACTGATACAGATTGCTGGCACTGAAATGTAACCATGATTAATTAAAAATGGACTTGCTAGTGTAGAATTTTTTTTCTATGACATCTTTAAGTAAATATTCTCTTATTGTGTGGATCTGGTCTACTTTTATAAGGCTAGCAATTACTCTGCTATGCACACATTGTAGTGATCGGGTTGGCAGAATGAAGCGTTTTGCTATTAATGTTTAAAAGTCAGGATAGACAGAAGAACAACTGTAATCAAGACACTTATCATCTTAGTTAACAGCGTAATTCAGCATAGACTAGCTACAGCTGTAAAAGCTAGTGACATGAGACTCTTTTTGGTCAATTTCTATTCAACTTGTACTGTTATTATTACATAAAGCAGGCCTGGAAAATACTAAGAAGGCTTTTGTACACAAGTAGGCAACTATGTATAAAATGATGTCCATCATGCTATACCAGGTTTATACTTACTTGACAAACTTATCCACATGTGACATAGATTCTTCAAAGTTTTTTCCACCAACCTCTTGACAATGAAGGCCAATAAAATGAGGCTTGTATGTATGTACAGTCTGCAATGAAAAAGAATATTGTTAGTATTGCAGATCACTGTAAAAAATGAATAAAGAATAAAAAAATGTAAATGCCTACAATTATCATTTTAAAAATATATATTACTCATTTTTATGAATGATAGATAATAAAAGTCATAAAATCCTTTAATAATTTAGTAACTAGTCTGATCAAGTGAACGGTTTGCCAGAAACAGACAGGGCAATAGGGAATCCATACTGGAGATACAGAGCAATTGTGGACAGAATGAGTCTGCCAGGAGTAGTATCACTTGTAAATCTAGTTGAAGCAGACTCCTGGTGGAGGTGGCATTGCAATTCATGTCATAACAAGTCCAAAAAAAATGAATTCCAGATGAGACAATCCCAACTATCTAAGTGCAGACAGTCCAGGAGCAAAATATGGTGCTTAGTCCCGTAACTGATGGAACAATTTTAATGACCATCCCTGATTCTGAGAAACTCAAAGTAAATCCTGGGCGAGGCGGGTATAAAATCTGTTACCTGTTAAGAGAAAAAATCGTATCTGAAGGCGGGAGGTGAGTTGAACAAGAGCTCAGCTGACAGGAAAGAGAAGAGACCAGAAACAGAGAGATAAGATCGAGAAGTGAGTGGGTGAGTGAGTTAAGAGTGTTCTAGTGGTGAACAAGTAGAATTTGCGCTGTTCTTTTTTGGATATTGTGTGATTCCCTTTAATTTTTCCTCCCTTTGTGTTTGGCATAATAAAACCATGCCTTTTGAGTTAAGGTGGCACGCAGAGAAGCTTCCATTACAATAATAAGAAACATGGTTTAAAAATGGCTTGACATTTTTACGGAAAAGAAATTCTACCCAAATGGGCATACTTAATCACAGTCAACAGCAGTAATTTGGAGACAATGCTGAGTGTTCCAGTTCAAGCAAAGCAATTAAATATAGAACGAAATGAAAGGATTAATTCAAAGTATGCAGCTCATTCAATAAAACCTGGGGCTGTTTAAACGTGCTGTAATTGGCCGTGTTATTTCATCCATATATGTAAGCCTAAACTTTTAAAACCATGTAAACACTGCTCTAACTCAGAATGATTACATACCTTAGATCAGAGCCTGTGTGATGAACCTGTAAGAAGGTGAGAAACTCAAAGTCTCAAATTATATGTAAAAAAATAAATAAATAAATAATACAGTGATTAGCACTGATGCCTTACAGATCCAGCATCATTCGTTTGAGTCTCACATCTGGTCATTATCCATGTGGAGTCTGAACGTGTGGCTTTTACTTCCACATCCTCACAGACATGCAGGTTAAATATAACTGGCAACTCTAAACTGGCCTTACAAGGGTTTTTGCATAAGCTGGCCCTTCCGACGGACTGGTACCCTGTCCAGGACTGTTTCCTGCCTTGAGCTCAGCACTGCCAAGATAGGCTCTACTTCATCATGACCCCAAGGTGGATTAAGTGGCTTTGACAATGCTATTTTTTAAAATTTTACTAGTTTCCTGCATTACGGCCATTATCTCTAAATGTTTTTTTTTTTTTTTACTTTTTCTGCAGCACCCACAACATTCACCAGCTGCACCCATGAACACAAGTAGTCCTTACACAACTTGCTGTTAATCACACATCAGCAGCACTGTTTCTTTCATTAAAAGTACAACGGATGAGCCACATGATTTTAATTGATACAATATAAAATGTACTCATTAATGGGTTCTGAAAGTGACCAGCAGTGAAAAAATTACTGGAGATGGATGATTCTTTTTCTGATAGCCACATTGAGAACTGTACTTAATTTCCAGTAGAGAGAAATACACACTCTTCAACAAGGGTCCTGAGAGCTCCCTACTTCCTAGCTCCCCTTCATCAAGTCAGTGAAAAAATATTAAAACAGGCCTTCTGCAGACCTTATAGTACAGCAGGAGGAAGTCTGGAAAGAAAGTGAAGGATAAGTACAAATAAAGTAAGAAAGAAATTAACTCTCAGAAAGTATGTGGTCAAACATCACTTACATCGGTCTACAATTCTACTACAGTAATTAACACCAAATAAACTGGGCTAGAAAGTTTTTCTTTATCTCCATGCTTCCATTTCATTAGCATAACAAAATAAGGCCAATTGTATCTTATAAAATAATAAGAGAGTCTGGAAATACTGATAGGAACTGACAGGTTTTGGAGTGTTGTAGACGGTCTTTGATACTGAATAAAACACTTCATAATGTGTTAAATTTGAAAATAATGCCAGGATATTTTGAATGGTGTGCCAAAGACATTTAGAATGCCTTTACACAAAAACAGTCCAAAATTAAGAAAGATTCCTTGAAAAGAATAAAGTGAAAGTGCTCATGTCATTTTATAATATACTGCAACCAAAATTCAGCAGCACAATAAAGAATAGACCGAGAGCCAACAACAAAAAAGTCCATTGAGGAATACAAAACGCCATCATTTTTGATGCTGTATTTTTATATACTAATAAAAGAAACAAACAGTGCATTAAAAATAACTTTAAAAACATACAATGAAGTTGATCACATTTTCTGATTTCTTTAGAGTATGAACCACAAAATAACTTTATTGTTTCAGCTTTCAGCAATATTCTACATATAGTGCCAGGCTGAAAAAGGAAATTACTACATATTTTTCCCAACACTTAAAACATTATATGTATAAATATTGCATATCCTGATTCTACGTGCCATTTCTTGTCAAGTCTGACTTCCAACAATTATTGAAGTTAGCATATCCGGTTTCCTCCCACAGTCCAAATACATGCAGGTGAGGTGAGCTGGTGTTGTTAATTTAGCCGTAGTGTGTGCAAATGTGTGTGTGTGTGTGTGTGTGTTCACCCCAAGATGGACTGGAGCCTTGTCCAGGGATTGTTCCTGCCTTAAGCCTAGTGCTTGCTGGGATAGGCTCCAGTTTTCCTGTGACCTTGCTAAGGGTAAGCAGATTTGAAAATGGTTGAATAGATGGAGATCTGTATACAGTAGATGCCATGTAAGGGAGATGTGACTGTGAGGAGTGTTCAGCTAGCAAGATGCTCTCAGGAACATAGGCCCTGGGTAGGATGACACTGGGTAGGGCTAAGTCCAACATTATGGCTAAGAGACAGAGAGAGAGAGAAAAAATGTTAAGAGGATGGGTCCTATATACTGTATATGGGTGTGAGAATACATGGCCTGCTTGGAGTCAGAATACCCTGCATTTCTTAAGGGCATTAGGGAGCAGTGCCAACACAATCATGAGAGAGTGACAGAGAGACTGTCTGAGTGGAGCCATGTAATACTCTCCTAGGACACTAGATGGGACAATTGACCTTGGTGGTGGGCAGCAATGTCTAGCCCTCTATCTAAATAGACTAGGATAAAAAAAAAAGACGTTCCTACACTCCCTGCTAACTAGAGAGAACACAGTCCTGAAAGGGAATGTAGGGTATTTTACTGTCCCTAAACAGACAGGGTAACTGTTAACTGTAACTGTTAACAGTTAACTGTAACTGTTAACAGTTAACTGTATTGGGGACTTGGCCCTTTAAGACCAACCAAAACAATGTGAAGGAACAATAGAAACACCATGAGGGACCTTAGTGTCAATGAAGTAGATGAAAGTGATTCTGGAGTTTGACAGGAAGTGATCCCATGATTCGGGCCTACAGTGCCTCTTTAACAAAGACAGAATAATCAGAGATATGGACAGCAGTTCAATTGGTGACAGAAACAGAGGCAAGGGTCTAGGAGAGAGAAATTGTCTGTAAAGTGAGCACTTGGTGGCACTCTGGTGAGCAAATGGTTACCCATCACACTAAAATGACAAGGTGCAAACGTGCGAGTTAGGCCCAGAGGTGCAGCAGGTTTATTCTTTTCTGATTAGTTTCTGTCTGTCAAGTATACAGCTGCTCACAATGCTCACAAAAGTAAGAGTTTCCAGGTGCGACAATACACTAAGCACTGCTCTGTAAAATATAGCTGATAAGATAATGCAGAGTGGGACGAGCAAGTTAAGAAACAGAAATGTTGAAAGAAATGCAAGAAAAATGGTGATTTATTTAAACAGATCAATAAAGCAGAATCCAATAACAGAAGCAGTAGGTCATACACACAAAAGCAATACATTGAAACAGAGTTCAAGATTAGAAAAAATGCACTTGCAAAAGAAGCAGTCAAAGTATGACGCAAATATTCAAAGAACAGGGATCAAGACAGGAACTGAATTGCAAAGCAAAAGTCACAATACAGAAAAACAAAGTCCATAAAACATACTAAACTCTAAATAAATGTACTAGGCAAGGAGTTGGCTGTCATAAGTGCAAAATTGCAAATGCTAGAGCAAATCCAATATCCTAATCTCTACTCTTTATATTCTCAACCTCTCCAAATTGTGATTGCTGCCATGCAACAGACTCGGCAGTAGGATATCAGTAGCAAACAATAATTGAATGGGTGCGCTTAATACGTCCCTTGCATTACTCTCTGTGTTCATTCCTTCCAGAAATTATTTTTGTGAATAAAAGCTCCATGTTCAGTCCATTTCTATCACTTGTGCATTGTGCTGGGTGTGAAGGGCTGCCTTGCGGCATTCTCCAATCACACAGTCATGATGATATTTGCTCAAGGACAAAAATTTTCAAACTGCTTTGGTATGGTAACGACAAGAGTCTTCCCATCAGCCTTCCCAGCTATATTGAATTTTGGAAACGGAACATAAAGGTATTGAACTGGTCAGTCAAAATATACTATGTGTTGCTTGAGAACTTAAAATTTCAGAAACCAGAAAGCAATTTTATATGTTCTATAACAAATAAGTTTGATCCAGTCAATATTTAAAAGTAAGAAATGGATCATGAAAACGCTTAAAAAATTCACTTGCACGGTCTCAAATATTAAACCATGAACATATTTACTTTAGCCTTAATAGAAAAGTAGCATGTGAAAAGTAATGTCGGTTGCTATACTGATTCTGGAATGCAGTTTTTCTCATCCAAACCTACAAATTCGTTTCGTGTGTCAATGACAGTTCTGCTCAATAACTGAAGAAACTCTGCACCGGTATTTTGTTATGCTATACAGTAGCAGGAAAATTCAATGGTGCTAAAAACACAACTTGTTTGTACAATGTAAAGAATCATTTAAAGGATCAGGTTAATAAAATTTTCAAATTGAAAAGATGAGTTCTAAACAAGCCAATATGATGTTGGCTTTAAACCCTAGTTTGTGCTGCCTAAATTATTATGTGCATGTGTGATTGCTTCTGTAGTCATTTTCTAAATATATTGCTATTGCTCCTTTTATGTCAATTTCCTTAAATATAAAATAACATAGCATTCTTATACCCAGTTAACAAATTCTGTATCACAGATTACAAAAGCCTATGCTGGCAGCACTGAACACAAAGCAGGAAGGTCCTAGACAGGGCACCACACCACTCCATCACATCAAACCCTATTTATAAGTTTGTGGTCCTGTTGGCCGGAATAGTTTTGCCTGTTATATTTACTTCACTGAATACTTTTTTAATGTTACAATATGGATGATGAAAAATGTTGATTTTGCAGAGTGCTACAGAAAGTATTTGTACATTAACACAGCTGTAATTTAACACAAGGAAAAAAAATCCTTGATAGCACTTTGGAGAATCTCACTTAAAAACATGAAAATGACAAAAGGTCTATGATGCATCTGAAATGTTTTCAAGCTTTACATGATCACAAAATGGAAACAAAAATGTGAAAGAGAAATAAATGGACTGCTGACTCAGAATCACAGCTCACAAGGAAATGTAAAAGTGGTGGTGATTTTGAGTGTATGAATAAAAGGAACAGTGCAGAAATGACTGTATGCACTGTAATAAAGCGACCGGAAAAAAGTGATCAGGACTGTTTACTCCCATTCTTATTTTTCCTAAATGTAAAAATGCTCTTGCTAAGAAATCAGGTAAATATTGCCTTTTGTAATTTGTCATCTTTAAAAGCATAACCGAGTTTTACTCGTGAAACAGAGAGGCACGGGCATAGTTATTTAACTGTCTAACACAGAAATAAAAGTTCATACAGTACATTCATCCATTTTCTAACATGCTTATACAGGTCAGGGCCACTGTTTTAGGTAGGCTGGTAAGTAAGCAAAGAAGAACACCTTACTGATTTATCAAAAACTGAGATAAGTACAGAAAAATGAATTATAAAGGCTTTCCATGAATCTCCATTTTGGATGAAGTCTGCTTTTTCAACCTTTTAACTGGTTTAACTAACTATGCAGAAGGCACTGAAAGCCTTTCGTAATAAACTACTCACCTATTGCTTATGGCTGTCAAACTATTAGTTGTTTTCTTCTGTATCCTTTCTTTGCAGCAAATGAGTCAAAATTATACATTAACAAGTCAGAGGTTAACACAAGTACATATGCTAAAAGACAACAAGAGTACTCAATAGAACAAGAAGATGTGTAATTAATACAAGTGTCAGTCCAAGCAACTTGGATTCGGAGAGAATGTCACATTTAACAACTTCAATTAGTAATTCTTGTAACCTTGAGGATGTCAGGTTACAGAACTAGTGATCACTGAAAATAACTGATAAGACTATCTCACAGCTCAATTTCAAATGAATTAATCACCATGTACTGCACATACTGTGAGGTCGATGTGGAATATGAACTGGCACACTACGTGAAAGTGGTGTTGTCGCTGTCTGTGTTATATTTTGTAATTAGAAATTGGGGAGGATGTATCATAAAAACTCAGGGAAGTCTACATTCCTTTTGGTGTGGGCAACAGGGCTGCAATGTAATTTTCTCTCGTGAATGCTCACTAGTTTTTAATTCTTGCACAAACAGGTCTCTTCCCCCATGACTTGCAACAAAAACAAACCTGTTGTAAGTTGCTAGGGGTGTCAGTCACTCTTCACAATTGGCATTTAAGAATAAGACACCTGATTGCAAAAGAGATTTCAAAAGTAGCCCATAATAGTGTTTCTGGCCTTGGAAAAATAGATGCTTCCCCATTATTGACCTCAGTTAAGGACAATAAATAAAACGGAATGACATTGACGATGTAAATTATTTTGAACAATGACGAGGAAAACACAACAGCTGCATCTGCTTTGACACTCTCTTCCCAAAACGTAATCACTTGTAGCACTTCTGAGAAGAAGAGTACCCTTGATTTCTACTGATTTTTCTTTAAGATGTGCATAAGCAATGCAGTTGTGAATATTTACAGAAGGGGGAACTGTTCTCTACAAAGGACACATTCTTCAGAGAAAGGAAAACAAAAAAAGACTTCTAGTGCAGTCAAAAATACAAAGGGAAAAATACATATATACAAATACATAGACACATATACATACTGTAGTACATGTACAGTAATATCTCAGCATTACCGGCATATTCAGTATGTCAGCACTCCAGAGAGACATCTGCATTAAAGTCATAGAGAACGAATGTGTGGTCCTTCCTGGAATAGTACCTCCAAAATGCACCTTAGGGTTTTTAAAATGTTTAATTACACTTTTGTCATGATTTATTTTTATAAGCAGTTATAACTTATAGCCTTTTATTAATTTACCAGTAATGGCGTACTGAACAATAATGTGTAGTGAATACACTCGACTTGAGCATTCCTAGTTTTCATCCTCTTTCTCTGTACGTTTAGCATTTGTTTGCTCAGAGGTTGATGCGCTTGCTGCTTCCTGAGCAGCTCTTCTTTTCTCCACCCTAGTGGCCCGCTTCTTTTCTTATTTCATCGGCATCTTTTCGTGTTAAAACTGATTAAGTCAGTGTTTGTGATGCAATTACTTAGTACTTTTTCCTTAATTTTTCACTTCAGCTGGCACTTAAGTCTTCAATCTGCTTCAAGAATGATTTAAGATATGAAGAGGTAGGGGAAGTGATGGTGAAGGTGGTAGGGATGAAAACGGCGCTCGTACACATGCTCTGCACACTGCCGAGAGTTGATTTTACAATAAAATAAAATAAAAATTAAAAGAGTAATAACCTTGGTGGTCAATCATCACCCCGAAAGCAGACAGTACACATCACGTAGTATATGTGTACCAATTTTCAGGTCAACAGGTCAAACAGTTTGTGAGCTAAATGTGATTTAAAACCCTGGACAGACAAACGGACAGCCACGGTAGCGTATTATATAAGATACAAGGTAGTCGTGCCCGTCAAGGACGGGCTGCAGGCAACTGTTATCAGTGTTGCAGGGTAAAAGTCATTAAGTGCAAAATTATTTGTACCATGATTAAATTTAGTAATAAAATGTTTTTTGTTATTTGTGCCACACGACGAATCGGGATTCGAACCCAGGTGGACAGTAGGTGGTGTTAGGTCCTAACTTTGTTCTGGCATCCGGGATCGAACCACCGACCAAGGGTAGTGTGCACTCTACCACCTGAGCTGTATGGATCTTAGTTCCAAGGCAATAATAAACATAATGAAAGTTGTTTCTAGTTTAAGTCATGTATAAAAGTGTTACATGCCATAAAATGAATGACTTATCTTTATCAAAATAAAATTATGAATCATTAACACAATCAATGCATACTTAACGAATACGTAAACTATGTTTATTCAAGTATTTAGAGCACGACAAAGTTGATTGCTGGAAGCAGCTCTTGCAGAGGCTCTTCGACGTGCGTCAGTGTTTCTTTGAAGTTGAGCTTGAATTTCAGACGCATTTGCTCGACTTTCTATAGTTCGAATGCGATCTTGTTGACGCCTTGAATTTGCATCTTCCTCGTTTTCATGAAGTCTATTTTCTCGTAGTCTTTGTCGCTCTTGCTTTCTTCTTTCGACAATTTCACCTTCAGTTGCATTTAAACGATTCTCTCGTTGTCATAAACGTTCTTGTTCTCTTCTCTCAACAATTTCAACTTGAGTTGCGTTTGACCGACTTTCTTGTTGTCGTTGCCGTTCATGTTCACGTCTTTCAACAAGTTCAGTTTCAGTGGCAGTAGAACGTTTTTGTTGAAATCGCAGACGCTCAATTTCGTGAACCAATTGTGTTTGTTCTTCCGTGCGGTTGCTTCTGTAAGCTGCAACTCATTGCCGTTCATTTTGTCTCTGCTGCGAGATTTGAACACTCTTTGCTGCTTGTCGTACTGCACGTCGCTGTTTATTCCACAGTTTTTGTTCTTCAGTAAAAATTCTTTTTGGGTTCTTCGTTTTTGGCAATTCTTGAGGTGTAGTTTGAGCACTTGAAATATCCAAAATCTTATTTCTTTTTGCATTTTCGTCTTCTTCAGTCGAGTGACTTCCTTCAGCTTTTCTTTTAATCCGATTGGTCACTCGCTTCCCAGTGCTTCGTATTTTATTTTGTTGTTGAGGCAAATGTGCAATATTCAAATTGTTTATGGTCTTTTCTTGGGTTTCTTCGTCATTAAAATGCAAGCTTGTTTCTTTTTTAGTTGGTTGGTCCAAATTTTCAAAATTCGTAGAATATCAGCCAATCAAAACACTGATGTAAACGTACCAACCAACCAACAGACAGACATGCTGAAATATATATATAGATTAGGCTGCTGTTTGTAGTGAAGCTTGTACAGAAAGCCATACCTTATACTTCTGCATATTCTATACACTACTTTTGGCAGTGTTGTAATGTGCACTATTTAAATAAAAAATTAAATGTTTGCTTAAAAATGTACTGTTTCTAACCAAAAATACATTTAAACCATTCTTTAAAATAAAAAATAAACTGGAATACTACAGTACATAATACAGCAGGTACACCTGAATAACTATCTACTGTTGAAAATATCTGTTAGTCCTTCAAATAAAATTAAAAGCCTACTGGCATATCCCTAGATGAAGAAAAGAAAAGAAGACACACTAGACACACTGATGCACAATAGCATGTGTTTTTACTGATAGCGTTATCAACTGTGGAAAACATAACCAATTTTTGCACATCAGAAGCCGCACAGTTACAGACACTCACAACAGTATTGCAGTAAACCTTTTAGGCTCAAGTTCACATACGACTGTTCTAAGGTATATAAAATGGCCTGGAAACATCTGAGTTATGACACCAAATTATATCTTATATCTGCTTTTTAACTCATACTTGCTTAAATTATGAAACTCAAAGAACAACATCTCACTATCCAACTGAATGTCTGCCTTGCAAGGTACATCCTGTTTAAAAGAATTCAAGACATATATGCAGATAAGCAGTTCACAGATCCAGTCAGCAGCAAATATACCCTTTCTTCCAGTCTCAAGAATGTGCTTTTTATTCAACCCAAATGTATGCACAGCTTAAATTTATAACCTGAATGCTATCTTTGTGTCAAGAGTGTGTGTTTTTACTTTGAGGTCTAAAATGGTACAGTGTGTGCACTGAACATACCCTATGAAGTTAATTGAAACAGGACTTCTAAAAATAAACTGGACATCTGGCCCCTGCATGGGATTGTGTTGGGATGATTCCAAAAAGGCCAGCTTATAGTGGAAGAAAAATCTGTCAAATAACAGCAGACGATTGAAGTAAGTAATTTGAAAAATCAAGAAATTATGTAGCTATTGTACATTTTCAGTGAAATTTCAATATGTGGCAGCGGCATATCTTTTCGAAAAATTAATTAAAACTGAAAAAAGTATATTTATTTGCTCAACATGACAGTTTAATCTTTTTTTTGCACAACAGAAAATATAATCAAATATAATAAAGAAAAGGCAGTCCAGTATTTCAGAATTAAAGTGTGAATAAGAGCACTCTAAAGAAACTTTTAATTAAGGAATATGCACCTTTGCTGGGTGGCTCTTGTTTGATTTATACTGTACATATTTAAATAGTGTGTCAAGAATGTAAGCTTTTATCGGCTAAGCTGATAAAAGCTTCTAGGTTGAAACCCACTAGCCCTACAGTCAGGAGTTTCAATAAATAGAACTTTACTCCAAAAAACCCAAATAGATCATAGCTTCAAGCCGAAGCACTGGTATGGCAATGCATGGACCCATACAAATTTTGTTTTAAGATTCATGTTTACAGACAATTCATTCAATCATGTCAGGACTCTCTCTTGATCTCTCTTAGCCTATCAAAAGTAACTAATCAGGGTATCTACACAAATACATTGAAAGAAAAAACAAACTAAAACTAATTAATGCCTTCTTTGTTAAGGTATCTTTGTTTATTTAAACGCTACATATTTATTAGAAAGGAAACGTGAAGATGGAGCTGCTAAGTGAATACATGTTTGAGTTGCATCTTCAGTGGGAATCTGAGACACCAACAAGAAATCAGTCCTCCACACTGAGCAGCACCTACATTGTGCACTGAGTGTGACTGGCTAGGCATGAAAGCACCATGATATCGATCAGCTACTTACTATTAGTCACAAGTTGAGCTTTCTGAAAGTTCTAGGGGAGAATAATCAGGGCAAAACAGGTTCAACGATGAAACCACAATAGTCAGAACAGTGAAAACTGGGCTGCAGTTAAAAAGTAAAACAAGGGCTAACACACGCACTCCATAAAGACTGTGAGAGGTAGCTTGACAGAAGCATTTAAAATTCTAAAGGAGCTTAATAAAGATTATTCAAAGCAGCAGTTTAATGTTATTCAAAAAAAAAAAAAAAAAAAAAACACTGGGTCAGGATGTCAGGAGGCAGATTAAGTTCAGAGCGTAAAAGGCATGTTTTTTCACACACAGTTATTAATACACTGGAGAGTTTGCCAGGACAGACATTAGTGACTGAACCACTTAATAAAGCTGACCCTGGACTAGACAAGAGCTGCACGCAGGCAGTACACGCTTTATCACAACAGCTGCAAAGGAAGAAAACATCTTCGCTGTGAGTTATATTCTCTTCTTTAGAAATTCACTTTCATTTGCAATTGAAAGAAGAAATCAAGAAAGAGAAAGACATTTTTGAATTTAAGCTGGAAAACTAACTCGCTCAATAGGTGGCTCAGCCTTAGAAGGATTAAAAAGGCTTAAGACAACATGACAGCAAACTCCAGCTCTTTTAACATGCTGTGCAAGATAAGATCCTGCCTTGTGTCTTTGCTGCCTGGCATGGACTTTGTCTCCCCCATGGTTGTGATGAGGACTAAGATGGTATGCCAATTGATGCATGAATGGATTATGAAAGAACACAAACAGTTTACAGTACATATGATATTATAAATCATACAAAAGTGACTGCCATTTCCTTTTCCATGTAGACTCTCCTGGCAGCGATACTGCAGTGAGGTTAAAAGATAACTCATGGTCTAAAAATGTATTCTTACCACTTTCAAACTAAAATGTAATAATTATTCACAGACTATAATGAAATATCTAAGGTTCCCAGTGGTAAACAAAATGTATAAAAATCAGCAACAATAATGAGCAGTTATTTCGGGGACTTCAATTTGATCTCTTACTTTTAATTTGTACATATTGTACCTACGCAGTGTGGCTAATTTGTTTTATTGATTATATATATATATATATATATATATATATATATATGGTTGAAATAGTTTACTGTCAAATAAATGCAAAGAGTACGCGACACGTGTTTCGCCCTCATTCTGGGCTCATCAGGCGTACACACTCCACTGCACTCCCTCTCGGGAATCGAACCTCGGACGTCAGAGCCAGAGGCGATGCCCCTAACGTTGCGCCACGGCGTGTGGTTCGTTCATTTGACAGCATGTAGATCGGGGTAATTACATTCACGGCATTCGAAGTCTGTGTCACAATCTGATTGTATGGGTGGTTACCTACCAGGTAACACTTGTGGTTGGCCAGCAATCTGCTAACATCCGCCACAGTGCCCTCAGTTTGTGAGGAGCAGATCATAGAATGGTTGAAATAGTTTACAGTGATCCCTCGCTATATCGCGCTTCGCCTTTCGCGGCTTCACTCCATCGCGGATTTTATATGTAAGCATATTTAAATATATATCGCGGATTTTTCGCTGCTTCGCGGGTTTCTGCGGACAATGGGTCTTTTAATTTCTGGTACATGCTTCCTCAGTTGGTTTGCCCAGTTGATTTCATACAATAGACGCTATTGGCAGATGGCTGAGAAGCTGCCCAACTTACTTTCTCTCTCTCTCTCTTGCGCTGACATAGGGGGGTGTGAGCAGGGGGGCCGTGTGCAGCTGCTTCCTGAAGGACGTGCTGCACGTTGCTTCGCATACTTAAAAGCTCAAAGGGCACGTATTGATTTTTGACTTTGTTTTTCTGTGGCTCTCTCTCTCTCTTCCTGCTCCTGACAGAGGGGGTGTGAGCTGCCGCCTTCAACAGCTTTGTACCGGCGGTGCTTCGCATACTTAAAAGCCAAAAAGCCGTATTGATTTTTTTTTTTTGACTGCTTGCTTTGTTCTCTGTCTCCTGACGCGCACTCCTTTGAAAAGGAAGATATGTTTGCATTCTTTTAATTGTGAGACAGAACTGTCATCTCTGTCTTGTCATGGAGCACAGTTTAAACTTTTGAAAAAGAGACAAATGTTTGTTTGCAGTGTTTGAATAACGTTCCTGTCTCTCTACAACCTCCTGTGTTTCTGCGCAAATCTGTGACCCAAGCATGACATTCTAAAAATAACCATATAAACATATGGTTTCTACTTCGCGGATTTTCCTATTTCACGGGTGGCTCTGGAACGCAACCCCCGCGATGGAGGAGGGATTACTGTACTGTCAAATAAATGCAAAGAGTACGCGACACGTGTTTCGCCCTCATTCTGGGCTCATCAGGCGTACACAGAGTGCTGGCCAACCACAAGCGTTACCTGGTAGGTAACCACCCATACAATCAGTACGCCTGATGAGCCCAGAATGAGGGCGAAACACGTGTCGCGTACTCTATTTTTTTTCTTTTCTCTGTACCCTAATAAGCTTTCATATGACACTCAGACGGTGGGCTACGACTTGCCTTTTCACGGCGACTTTGATATCTGACTTCTTTTTTATTGTGGGCACTGTGCAACTTTGTGAACTTGAGCTTTCAAGCTTCTCCAACACTCTATGTCACTCGATCAACTTCCTTTTGTTGGTTATACCACTGTTTAAGCCAACAAATAGTATGTTTTTCCTTGCCTCCACTTGGTATTCACTGAAATTCAGAACTTTCTTTTAAATCGTTCACAGACAGTTAAAGTTCAGGACACTTTTTCAATAGCTATTCATTAAAACACACGAAGTCCACAGGGGTGTGTCTTATCACCATTACTGTTTACTCTGTACACAAGTGACCTGAGACAGAACAATGACCACTGCTCCATTATTAAGTATGCAGATGACACCATGATCATAGGATGCATATCTGGGGAGGATGAAAGCCACTATCTAAATCAAGTGGACTGTATGGTAAACTGGTGCAATAAAAACTCTCTCACTCTGAATGTAAAAAAGACCAAAGAAATGATATTTGATTTTAAGAGACAGAAATCTGTATGTTCACCTATTGTAGTTCTGGGAGAGGAGGTAGAAATAGTGAATGAATATAAATACTTAGGAACTTACCTAGATAACACTCTTAACTGGAATACAAATACAAAAAAATTATTTTCTAAATGCAACCAGCGCTTATTTCTCCTCCATAAACTCAAACTATTTAAAGTAGACAAGGACCTCATGTTGTCCTTCTATCGCAGTATGATCCAGTCTGTGATCACTTTCAGTTTCATTGCCTGGTTTAATAGTCTGACAAACCAAAACTCAAAAAAGCTCCAGCAGATTACGAAGTATGCAGCTAAAGTTATTGGGGCTGATGTAGATGATTTGACTAGTGTGTGTCAGAGGGCAATGCTAAAGAAACTGGAAATCATCTCAACTGATGACAGACATCCATTACATGTAGAACTAAACTTCAGTAAATCAGGAAGGATAGTTGCTTTGAAAACCCACACAAATCGCTCCAGAAACTCCTTTCTTCCTAGTGCCATACGACTTTTCAATAAGAAATATCGGAGATAATGTTTAAGGTTTTGATATATATCCTGTTACCTTTTTTTTTTTTTGGTATAAATATGTTTTATCTAACTGCCTTACCTTAACCTTTCTTATTTCTATTTGTCTGTTTTATTTCATTCTGTCTGTTACCTGTTATTAGATGCAACTGAGAAGGCACATTTCATGTTTTCCTGTGTAAACATGACTAAATAAAGAAACCTAAACCTAAACCTAAATTCTTTTATTTCCCCCCATGCTTTTGCCATTGCCTTTTCACAGAACACTGAGCTTAAGGGCTATTTATATTGATTTGCATATTCAAAGAGGCGTAATTCTGGGAGGAGTCAGGGTGGGGCGGCAGGCGCGTGCACGTGCGTTACTTTTTACGCTGACCGGGATTTATGAAGTGGAAGAACGTGGAAGTTGGCGTTCGCACAGATCTATGTATCTGGATTTTTTTGTGCGTACGCACATTTCCGCTTTTGTCTGTACGCTATGTTATAGTGTGAATTCTACGCACAGCGTTATATATGAGGCCCCAGGAGATGAGAATGCATGTAACAAAACCAAGAAATCAAAAGAAAGCAAACATCTACGGCTAATCACAAACAAAAACTCAATCTGAGGTGTCCTAACGTCTTAAAACGATTCATACTAACTACTTGCAAAGGTTTATTGATTCGATATTCAAAAACGTAAACCCAAATGGTACTGGCTCAATGACATCATGCTTCACCACTTCTGGCCTCATTTGGTAGCAACCAACCCGCACTGTCAAGAACAATATGGACATAGCAATGTGATAATACATAATACAGCAGTACCTACTGTATGTGAAAAGATATTAAATACAAATGATAGCGCAGAATAAAAATAAAAAGATTATAAAAAACAATAAAAAAGAGAGAATTTAAATTTAAAGAGAACATAAAGAGAATTAAAATTTAAAAACATGCACACTCGAAACCCCACCAAGTTAGAATTACATCAATAATGGTACATGGGCCAGGATTCAAACCTTAGAATCAGGAACTGTGATGTCCCAGGTCTAATTACTGCACCAACTGGTCACCTCCAAGGACTATGATATACAGAAACATTTTAAGATTGTTCTTCATTGTGTACATCACATTTTTTTCTTATACATTAGAAGTTCTTCAAATGAGCAAAAACGAAATGGTGATCTAGAGACGTGAAGGTTATGCTAGTGCACCTAATAAGCAATGGTGCTACATCCAAGGGTCTACAAAAAGATGAGAATTAATTGTGTATAATAAGTACAAAATAATAGTACATAATCCTGTATTGTATAAAGCAAGGGATGAAGGTGTTTGAAGGTACTGTATCTCTTACAATTGGAATATAACCCAGAGTAAACTTTGAATAGTCTGTGGCAAGAGAGAGGTTTTATGAAACACAAAAATCCTTCTTGAACATCAAGATGTACTGGCATGCAAACACAATGCATGATTACTGCTTTAACTTAAAGTAACATCCCTTGCAAATGGGAAGACTGAAGATAATGAAAAGAAGAAGAGTCTCTGCTCTACCTGCTAGAAACTTGACATATCTGCAATTGTGTGATCTAACTACATAACTTGCAATGTAAACTAAGAGAGATGGATATATTTGATATGGTTTAAAGCCTAGTACTAAAGTAAATCCTGTATGTAGTACCTGTAAACCCAAAATTGGACCCAAATTGTTATAATTACAGCTAGTAAACTACATTAAGGTTTAAATCTAGATGAATACAAGTTCAAGAAAATACCTATTTTATCTAAATAAAGACACCCTGCTTCAGACCAGTTGTAGACTCTAGGTTCCCCTGGCTGGAATAGCAGAAATAGTGTAGATACAAATGCAGGAAGGCAATTCATAGTAGATCATGCAGTGCTTTGAACTGTGTGGTTTAAAGTGAAACAGCTTTAATGTTTATTTAGACCCTTATAAGGCACTTGGAATTCTGTTAGGGGTAAAGTTGCAAACCCAATGTGACCAGAGAAGCAAAAGACCCATTTGTATGTACAGTAATGAATCTGCAGAATTTTTAACCAAATAAAGAGTGCTGAATTTTCAAATAAACAGTATAGCAAGGTATAATAAACAGATTTTGTGCTACTGCCGTAAAACATGTTTCTATTTTATAAAGAACAAATACACAGAAACCATCTTGCAGTATGGCTCATTCTATACCATTCTACAGTATGTACTTTTAATTTTCAGTGTATTTGTTTAGCTAAAGGAAAATATACGAGACATTTTTTAACAAACTGATAACAGGAGCCAATCTGTAACTTTTGTCTTCCCCGTTGATATCAGCCAACATCCAAACAGGAAAAGACAGTTTGAAAAATAGAATTTGCAAGGGGAGCGATAATTATTTCTAATAAAACTTCAACTAAGACATAAAGTGTGTAATTTCTAAAAATAGAAGTTTCTCACTGAGGAGAGACAAAAGTTAACAAATAAACAAAATAACTGCCAGGAATTTAAGGAAGACACACCTAATTCTGAACATAAAAAAATAAAACTCAACAGAACAAAATAAAAACTAATTGGAAAAAGTATAACGAGCACCAAAACATAAAGCAGTGTATAGTGTTCCTGCAAACTGCAATACAACTTTAGGTTGGAAAAAAGTCACAGCGTATTTCATGGCATAAAAATCAAAAATATTGACTCACACCTTGCTCTTTTGTATGAAATGAAAGTTTATCATGTTAACTTAGTGAAACCTCAAAATCGTTGATAAAGCATAATGTGTAGTGCTTTTCACACTTGCTATACATAATCATATTATGCTTTCACTTCCATAGGGCAGTCTCTGCACTTGTTTAGTAATGTAACACAGTAAAGTTTAACTAAATATGTTTTTTTTTTGTATATCGCTCTTTACTGAGTGCACGCTCCGAGTGTTGTAACAATTTCACAGGTAAACGCAATTACAAACTTTACAAATTACTAATTACATAATAAATATACACCCAAAAGCACACATTTTCTAATAACAAAGTTATTGGAAATTTATAGTATGAAAATAGCCATGCTGATGACCTTTTCTAAGGTATGGCTTATACCAGAAAAGGGAAAAAAACACATAAGTGATAGAGTTTCATGTCTACCACAAATGTTATTATGAAAATATGTTTTGTTCTTTTTTTGTTCTTTTTTTCACCATTTTAACTAGTACCATCTCAACAATGATACACAGACAGACAGACAGATTAGGGAAGAATCATTGTTTAAAATAGTAAGCTGTGGCCTGAGTGACCTCCGTTGCACCATCTTCTCCAGTGAGTCCAGTCTGACCCAAAGGACTGAGACTTGGCATTTTTAAGTAGTTTGTTGAGAATGTTGTAATTTTAAAGACTAATCCTTAGCACACTGCTATAGAGAAAGAGCACTGGCCACTAAAAAAATATAGCAACGTATGACCTCAACCTCCTCAAGAAATGGAGGCAACTCTGACCCTTCTTGTATGAAGCATCAGTGCTGATATTCCACTCAAGCCTTTACAGATGCACCCCAAGATACTTATATGTCCTCACCACCTCCACATCTCTGCCATCAATAAAAACCTAAAACAGGCAAGAAAACTAGTATAGTTCCCTGTGAAACCCCTGCTCTACTTATGACCACATCTGATACAGTTCCTAACCCACACAAACTGTGGTCTACCAGTTAAAGAGTAGATTTTTCAGGACATAGTGGAACTGCCCACCTGCACTAAACAGAGATTCTCCTTCTGTGCTTTGGGCTGTATGATGTTGAATGCTCTAGTGAAGACAAAACCATCCTTACCCTGCTGCCCTATATCTGCAGATTGGATTAAGCTCTATACAAAAAGTCAGCAATAGTATCATCCAGACCGATGTGATTCCAGTATCCATACTGTAGAGAATCCAGTGCTGCTCAGGCCAGGGGTCGCAGGTTAGCTAATGTTAGCCTCTCCAGGGTTTTCAGGATGTGTGAAGTAAGAGCCACTAGTTTTTTTTAAGACTGTCAGTTGCAGTATCTTGGGAACTGGTAATGCACAACATGTCTTGTATACAGCTAGGTCTCTCTGTAGACTCGGGCTCAGATTGAAGATACAAAGATAAATTACCCACAGTTGCTGAGCACACTCATTTAATATTTTAGGTTTGACATGATCAGGTGTGGCAGTTTTATTCTCTATGAATTCCTTTGTGCTTTCCACCCCCAGTAGGCTGAGATGGTCAGTCTGGGGTAGTTAAGAGGTTGGTGGAAGGGTGTGTGTAGGTTTAATTGAATTTAATTCAGTTTGTTTTTGTACAGCATTCTTCACTGAGTGTAGACTCAGAACTCTGTAAAACGTTTGGTTACATAGCATGCAAGTCCTGGCAGTTGGTGCATGAGGAGAGAGACAGTGGCAGTTGGTATGCAGAAGTGTGAATGATAAGAGAGGGGGAGGGTGGGTGTGTGCATAGTGGTACATGGTTTAGCACAGAAATATGGACTGGAGTGGAGACACTGCGGGGGTGGAACCCATCAGATTGCAAGTAAACTATAAGCCGGAAAGCCACAGTGAATCGTGTTAAACAACTGGTTTAAGTCATTAGCCCTCTCTATACTGTATCTACTGATCTTTACTTGAACTGTTTAAAGCCTCTGATGTTCTTCATTCCTTTCTACTCCTCTGGTGTGCTGTTCTGCCCCAACTTGACCACCACTTCTCTTTAGCCACCTTACGCCTTTCATTGAGCTCTCTGTACCCCCTCTTCTGTTACTCCCTGTCTTCAGCCTTGAAAGTTTCCTATTCTTTGTTAAGAAGAGTCTATAGATCACCTGTGGCCCATGGTTTGTTGTTGGGGAAGCAGCAAACAGTCCTTGATGTTATAACAATGTACAGAGAAAACAGATTTTTTCTGCACAGCAACAAGTATATTGTATAAGAGAACGACTACTGGACAAAGAATAAATTTAATTTATTTTACACCTTTAAATACCATTTTTAGAATCCTTGAACGCTAAATATTATGTAAAAAAAAAAAAAACTACAGTACCCACTCACCAATCCATCTTCATTTTCCAGGCAGCTTTTTAACATAAGCACCACTGGGAAGGTATATACATGTTACAGCTAGAGGCAGAAATTGGATAAACCAAGCATTACCTGGGTTAAGGTCGCATTATCCAAGAGACCTAGATAAACCTAGCATTACCCGAGTAAAGTTGGAATAAAATTCTAACTACTTCACGGATTTAGATTGGGTTTTTTATCTATAATTTGCTTGACTATTCCAGTTGATTTTGCGGCTTCTCTCATTGCACCAAGAATCATAGTCGCTTGCAGGAGCGATAAATTCGAGCAAATCCGAGACAGAGGCTACAGGCTGAGGGGAGGGGAAAGCATGATGTCAGGAGTGGGAAGTCAGTCTACCTCTGCGTTTTGGAGTGTACCTTGCCTCCACTGTACCTTTTTGTTTATTGATTTTTAAAGTTTGTCCTATTTCACTACTACGCAGGCGGAGCTGCAGGGGATGGCTAGTATACATATATACATATATATATATATATATATATATATATATATATATATATATATATATATACACACACACACACACACACATATATATATATACAATATATAAACACACATATATATATATATACAATATATATACACACATATATATATTCATATATATTGTCACACACATGCGCTTGGGAGTCAACCAAAGGGACCAGAAAATGCCAATTCCACACCAGGCAAGGGTCAGCGAGTTGCATTGAACCTCTCTCTTCTCTCTCTGCAGACCAAACATGAGAAATCCTGCCTGTATCAGATTACGCTCCAAAGACGTCACTTTCTGTCCCGGCCCCGAGGATGTCACTTCCTTTGAACCACCTATAAAAACCCCTCATCCTCCATACTTGATCAGTTCTGTTTTGGACTCTAACCTGTACACATTGTACACAAACTTAAGCCATTTGCAGCCAGGGAAATTACATGGGTGGCTGCCACAAACCTTTGTTGTGTTTCCAGCTGGTTATCTCACAATATATACATATACAGTATACATACTGTATATATACTGTATACATATACATATATATATATACATATATATACATATATACACATATATATATATATATATATATATATATATATATATATACATACATATATATATATATACATATATATATATATATATATACATATATATACATATATATATATATACACATATATATATATACATATATATATATATATATATATATATATATATATATATATATATATATATATATACACATATATATATATACATATATATATATATATATATATATATATACACATACATATACATATATTACATACACAGTATATATATCCATATATACACCTACACATATATAATGTATACACAGGGTGATCCAGATCTAATTATGCAATTATTACATTGCATTAAAAGTTGCATAGTTAGATCTGGACCACCCTATATATGTTTATATATACATACATATACACACACATATGAAATTTTCATAGAAAAAGAAGGGGGAAGGCCCAGATGCACAATTGCATAAGACGATAAGCACATCGGAGAGTGTTAATAGAAGCTAATAGAGTAAGAGGTTTAAGCAGTGCTAATGCAATTACAAATGTTTCTCTAATAATCAGTTAGCATTTATACATGACTAATTTAAGATAAGCTAATGGAGTTTACCATTAGGACACTGAAGGAAAGGCTGCTGGAAACAGGGCTTTGCAGTCATATGTGAATAATAAATAAAAAATCAGTCATATCAAGCAGTTATAAACATCAGGAACCGTAGTAATGTGTTGGCTGTATTTTTATACTAATTTAATGATATTTTGATAAAAAAAGTTAATAATTTACTTCTAAAACATAAAAATTTGCAGGTGCACCCAGATACACTGATTCGCCATAGCATTAAAACCATCTGTCTAATATTGTGTAGGCCCCCCTCATTCCACCAAATCAGCTCTAACCCGTCAAAACATGAACTGCACAAGACCATTGAAGGTGTCCCATGGTATCTGGCACCAGCAGATGCTTTAAAGTCCTGTAAGTTGCAGGTGGGGCCTCCATAGAGGAGGAGGAGGTTGGTAGCATGCGCTGATTACAGCACGTTTCGCACCCACAACACAGCAAACCATCCAGATTGAGATCAGAGCGCAGCTGTACAACGGGTGACACCTCAGCAGCACACTGAACAGTGTGAGGATTCATTTTGATTTATTTTGTTTTTTTTTTTAACAGTGGCTGGAGTGCCAATCCTGCCACCAACCCTCAAGTTTTCCCTGCAAGTTGGAGGACCGCACTTGTTTTTCCAACACATCACGCAGATGCTCAATTGGATTAATATCTGGCAAATATGGAGGCTAAGTCAGTGTGTACACTGTGGCAGGGACTACTGTTGCCATGGTGGTGTTACATGTCAAACCAATATTCACAAGAATGCCAGGAGCAAATATTTTCTAACAGAACATTCCCCAGAGCATCGTGCTGCCTCTGCTGGCTTGCCTTGTTCCCATGATGCATCCTGCTGCCATCTCTTCCCCAGGTAAATGACGTACATACATCTGGTCATACACATTATCTAAAAGACCATGTTATTAATAAGACCAGGCCACCTTCTTCCATTGTTCCATGGTCCAGTTCTGCTCACAGGCCTATTGTAGGCACCTTCAGCAGTGGAAAAGTCAGCATGGGCATTCAGACCGGCCTGCGGCCAGCAAGCTGTGACGGACTGTGTATTCTGACACCTTTCTCTCTTAACCAATGTTAACTTTTTCAGCAGTTTGTGCTACATGTGGGATCAGACTAGACGGGCTAGCCTTTGCACCCTACAGGCAACTTTGGGCCTTAGGTGCCCATGCCAGTCCACCAGTTGTACTTCCTTGAACTATTTTTGGTAGCTATTAACCACTGCATACTGGAAACACCCAACAAAACCTGCCGTTTTGCAGATGCTCTGACCTAGTCATCACCATCTGACCCTCGTCAAAGTCACTCAGACCTTTACGCTTGCCCATTTTCTCCCGCTTCCAACACATCAACTTCAAGAACACCCCTTTAATGGCATTTTATAAAAAGCTAGATTCACCTTATTTACACTGCTTTTGCAGAGATCATCTTGTAGATATTTACTATAAATCTAAGTAGACAGAAAGATCAGATGGAACAAACTGTGAAGAAGGATGATTTGAGTAGTACATAAATAAAATACTTCCTCACTTAATCCAAAGCCTATCATTCTGGACCTTCTAGCTCTACTTTACCACCAGCTGCAATGTGTAAAAAGGTGTGACCACATTTACACACCAAAAAAAAAAACACGCAATCATGCAGAATGTAAGAGGGATCAAATATTTGACAACTTTGTAAAGTATAAAGCCATTCATACATTAGCCTACTCACTTAATAGAGGGGACAAGAATGGAAGGTTATACAGTATAAAAAACATAGTCCAAGTATTTTGCATGAGGACAGCAAGGGTTAGAAAAATTATGTAAAGCTAAACAGAAGTAAAAAGTCAATATCCTCTTATGCAGAATGAAACTGAAAACCATATGTAAACAAAAAAAGTGTATTATACTTTCTCAGATATGCTGCACTTGGGGAACAAATTTGTATGAAATCATTCTTTGTGTTCAGCAAAACCTACCTGAATAAACAGCAGAGAAATACCACATCATTCCCCAGTAAATATAAGAAATTAAAAACACAAATCTGTACTACCTTAATCATTATGAAACAATGAAAAAAGTATGTTAAATGAGATGCAGGTTATGTTTACAATGATTAGCACAATCTGCAAAAACTATTTAGGAAAAACTACATGTGGCTCAAATTTGCTTAATATGAAAGCAATTATTACGAAATTACAACTATAAACCAATAGACTTTGAAAATGAAAATATTAAGCAATACTTAAGCAAGTTAGAATTGTTGATGCAAGTCCTTCTATTCATTTTCTAACCTGTTTACCCAGTTCAGGCCTTTAAGAAGCAGGTGTCTAAAACATACCGTATAACTCAAACTAAGCCACATTTGCCACTTTCCCACTATCACCAGAATTCAACTTGATTTCAGCTCCCTGTCCAAACAAAAGTTTCTTCAACCACCTATGTAATTTAAAGGTCATTTGGTTCTTGCTCAGTATGTGGAATCCATAACAAATAAAACAACTTCAACAAGGTGGAGATATTCTGGTCATGCATTAATAATAACCCATGTCATTAAGCAAATAACAAAACTGTTGTTAAAGCGTTGTTGATCTGGGCATCATTGTTAAATAATCACCTTAACTGTCTGGATTTCTTTTTCTGGGCTGATAATAGTCTTCGAAGTGAATTGGAAACTGTTTTTTAATGCGAATGTACATTATAGGCTATCAGAATTGTCACTATTGTATCTATCTATCTATCTATCTATCTATCTATCTATCTATCTATCTATCTATCTATCTATCTATTGCACAGTGTTTATGGGGAATATAAATAAGTCAACACAGAAAGTGATGGAGCCTCAAACTAGACAAGTAAACAAATGCATCTGTTTCTTCAACAGTAACATTAACCATGATGGCACACAGCCCAACTCTGCCTACCAGTATGTCTATAAAAGGACCCTTGGCTTTGAAGATGGTGTTGGTGATGGTGATGGTGGGAGAAAGAGGAAGTGTGAGAAAGAGAGTATTTCCTTTAAATTCAGTCTTAGTGACTGCCCATGGTGCCAAGAACCCAGAACCTTTTTTATTTCTTTGGGTGGATTTTAAAAAGGCTGTAAAAAACAGGTATCATTATGAACATTGAAACAATGACAAGAAAAAACTAAGAAACAATAAAAAAAAGGCAACAAAAAGAACAATTATGGGGAAGTACAAATATATCTATCGCCAATATTTGATTTTCTCAAAGCAGAAGTGCTAGTAATGGAGGTACGTCTGTTTTTGGATGCTGGTGTTAGTGAAAGATCAAAAATACAGCACTGGGTAAAGAGAAAAGGGCTCGTAGAGGGCTTCCTCTTCCCTTATGGGCACAACATGGATGCACAATGCAGAATTCACTGAGGTAGTACTGGCTAAATAATAAGGCATTTAGGAAAACACAGTTTAAAAAGGCTTTGGCTTGAGAGTCTATTATGAGTTACACAGCCAGGAGGTACCAATATACAATATGTCAGATTCAGAATAAATGACTCATCAGAAAGTGTCTCGCTGAAAGGCTCGGATTTATGGGAGGGTGAGGCTAAATAGAAACAGGCAGGTTTGGGAAGCCAGGACAAACAGGCAGCCATGCCAGTGGGTACATAAGGTGACTGCAGTGTAAATTAGAACCTGATGTGACAACTATGCCTTTTTTGTTCTAGTCAGAATGTTATTTTACTCCTTTGATAATGCCTGTGTGTGGACAAAGGCCAGATTGCTACATATTTGGTCATGGGCCAGCATTTGTTTTAGGTATAAGGATTTAAGACATAATGCTACCTCAGTGGCAAATTTTAAAATGAAAGAAATCACACAATTGGGAACCCTACAACTACTGTTTGTTCTTTCTATATTTTTTAGAACAACAAGCCATTTATTATTTATATTATCACAGTAACTGTAGTACAGATGGTCCATTGTCTGGATCAGAGGTTCTGAAGTTCAGTCCTTATATATGTTATGGCCAAAACCCGAAGTTCAGCCTGTTTCCGAATTGACCGGCCATTTCGCATTTTGGCTGCGAGGTATGGCAAAAGTCCGAATTACTAGAAATGACCAGCGTATATGCTACTTTGGCCAGCCATTTTGCAAAGTGGCGGGAACTTCCTGGCCAAAATCTGATGTGCTGATGTAAGACTGTCTGCTCAAGGTGTGAAGATGCTTAAAAACTTTCAGAAGCAGATTCAGAAGTGAGTTTTCCATTCTGCATGAGAAACTGCTCAAGGCGGGTCTTGTTCAGAAAGCAGACGCCACTTGATACGGCATTCCCCTCGCCCAAACACTAACCTTAAGGTCAATAATATAGGTCCCTGATGTTAAGTCACTATTTTAGGGCTAAAATGACAACTGAAATGTGAAACCTACTTATATACCTAATCTTAATTATTGTGAAACAACCAAGTTGTGTCCGCTTTCTGAACAAGAGCCACAAATTGCACTACTATGCGACTCTTTAATTCCATCCGGGGGAGTAAATGTTAACATTTAACATTATACATAGTTATTGTCTGTTTTTCACCTGCATTATTATCATTCTTTAATTTAATATTATTTATTGTATCAGTATGCTGCTGCTGAAGAATGTGAATTTCCCATTGGGATTAATAAAGTATCTATCTATCTATCTATCTATCTATCTATCTATCTACTAAGTGCACAACAAATCTCTGCTCATGCCTTTTTTCTTCCGACTTTGCCCGATCGCCATGCCATTTCGCAAACTGGCTGGCCAAATCCCAAAATCGATAAAAAGATCAGACATTGGCCAGTCAATTTACAGTGAAATTGGCCATTTCCCTATTTGGCCGTAACATATACACTTGTGGCTACTGGCCTTCATTCTAACCAGTTTCACAGATCAATGGGTCACTCTTATGCTTTCTTTTCTTATTCTGCATTCCAGTAAGTTCTCCAGTATGATATTTGCATTCAGGAGAAATTCAGAAATGTGTTTTTAATCATAGGTTTAAATTTTAAACTTCTTTTTCAAACTTTTTTTTTTAATTCATTCTAATTTTGTGGAGTCTGTTCCTTAAATTGTATCCAAATACTGACAACTTATGATGAGCAGTGAAGAGACAGGAATGTCAAAGCAATGTTAAAGCAGTTATATTCATTTTTTGTGCCAACATGCAATAAAAGGCTTAACTGAGTGGTCCTCATTTTCAGTCCTGCGGACCACCTTGACTGCAGGTGTTTATTCCAACCACCTTGTACTTTTAACTGAACTTCTGCCTTTATCAAACAAGCTGTTACTTTACACATTCTGCATTTCTTGTGTCAATGCAGAAATTACCAAATGGATTTGCGAATTTTTAGAGGAGTGTAGGAAGCAATTGTGTGTATGTGATATTAATTATTGTTCTTTATCTTGCTTTTTAAGATTTAGTCTTTTTTAAGTTCTGATCATTTAAGGTTTTTCTCATTAATTAGTTAATTTCTTACTGAGTATTCAGGGTCATCTACACCAGTGTCTGTATGGCTCATCACAAATAGTCAGTATTTGGATACACTTAAGGGAGTAAATTCTACAAAGAAAAGAGCAATACAGTAATAATTTTGTTTACATGTAAATACACTAACACATTTTTCAATGCAAAATATTAGACAAAAAAGTCCAATTAAACAATACAGAAGTAAGACTGAATCATCCATTTGTGAAATTGGTTCGAATGAAATTCTGCAGCCACAGTGGTACCTCAGGATTGAACCTGGGAACTCCTTGTATAGATCGAGTCTTTTTATGAAATCTGGAACATGACAAGAAAAAGCTTGCACATGAAAGCTCATGAAAGTGAAAAAAAAAACTGGTTAAACAGGGAAGAGTTATTTTTCCATTTGACATTTAAAAGAGAAAATAAATACGAAAGAGAAATTTGACTATTGCATTTACTATAAAAATACCAAAACAAACAAGTGACAACAGCATACATTTAATAATATTTCTGTAGCACTAAACCAACTATCCTTGAACAGTCAAATTATACACCACTATTGCTCTTTTTTTTTTTTTACAAGACAGACAAGGACATATTTGTGTTTTTGTTTGCTTTTGCAAGCGGAAAATAGTAATAAGCCATTTTATGAAATACTGTGGCTTTTGCAGTCTTTCAATTTTTCTGTTTTGGTTTTTCGAAAATAATATTTTGTGAATATTTCAACAAGCTAAAAAAGTTTCTCAAACTTCTATTTTTACTATACCTACTTTGCTTGCAGAATATGAAAAACTGATCTCAGTAAAATGTTACTTGCAGATATTCTTGCATTACTTAACCATCTGAATTGTTCTGGAGCCTTGAATCAGCAGTTCACAATACTGCTGTCATCTTCTTTGGCAGGATTTAAAGTGGACATTAAAAGCTGTCTTGGCTTTAACTGTTCTCTCTGTTTCACTGTAAAACTTTAATCTTTCCTTAGATGAACATTTACAGTCAGTACTGTATAACTTGATCAAAAGATTCCATCAGGAGGAGAGGCACAAACCACTAACACATGCAGTACAACCAGTGAAATGAAGTAAATTCATTCTGTCATCAATAGAAGAAAAATGAGCAAATTGGATTATAATGGAAGCCAATATAATAAAACAAACTCTCAAAAGTATTTTTTTTCACACTGGCAGTAAAACTCAAAGGAGTCCTCTGTGGCGGGGAACAAAATGCACATTTTCAAAGGCAAGACAAAGGTGGCTGACAGATTAGCAAACAGGTAAGATTTTTTTTGTCTTCCAATAATAATAATAATAATAATAATTTTTTACATTTATATAGCACGTTTCTCACTACTCAAAGTGCTCTCCAAACAGGGAGGACCCAGGAAGCAAACCTTACTGCAAAGCAGCAGTGTTCCTCATCTTTACCAGTGGAAATGAACAACAACAATCTACCCATTTGTACAAACAAGTTTGTACTTTTGTTTGAAAATGTGATTTTTCTTATTTGAAATATTTTTTACTTTGTTTCACCAATGTATTTTTTATTATTTTTCATATACTGCGGCATTTTCTTTGTAACGTCATGGACAGGAGGAATAAGATGAATGGCCAACAACTCAGAAGGCCTGAACTCTACTAATATTTTTCATCTATCAACTGAACATGAAAGGGCAATAATATTTATGCTTTGGGTATGAATCAACAACCTGAACTTTACTTTTTTATAATCATAAAATTAGGTAATACAAAATGGGACTAAGTAACCCAAGTTCTTCCAAGCCACAGTAGCTGCTAGTTTTCATTCCAGCTGTCATTGAACTCACTATCTACTGTAATTCTTTAATATTATTTGTTCTAATTTTAGCAGAATACCATGTTGAGTTAATTAACCGCCATGTTATGGTATTTTAAATATATGTTATGTTCATCAGGGCTTGAAATTCATTTTTGAAATTGGGAAGAATCCCCCCCCCCCCCCCCCTCTTAAATTTAACACAAAGGGGATCTCACAATCCGGTGGGGCATGAAAATGTGTTGGTGCAGGGGGATTAAAATCCCTCAGTTTTTAATGACACAATTTATTCTTTCTGAAGTTTACAGTAATTTATAAAATGATAAAGGTATCGGTCATTCATTTAAATAATCTGTTATTTCTGCTATTTTAATTTTAAATAATTATTTAATTTTGCATGTAGATTTCCATTCATGTTTTGGCAGAAAATGTTGAATTTCTGAGGAAATACTGCATATGTAGAGTAATTAAAAAAATCTAGAGAAATTACAACTGACTGTGAAAATAAGTATTTTTTATTTTTAAAACCATACCCCACTGTTTTCCTGTTAGAGTATAATTTTCTGCAGCTTTAGGAGAATTGAGCAGTGAACATAAGGCTGTAAGTGTTAATGCTGTTAATTTAAGAAATTTGAGATATTTACCTATAATATAATTGGCACATTCCTATCTTACATGGCACAGTGGTGCTAACACATAAGCACTGCCACTTTACTGATCCAGCATACTAGCTTTAAGTCCAGTACTTGATTGTTTATGTAGAATTTGCATGTTCACCTTGTGCCTCCATGCCTTTTTCTGAATTAGAGAAACCAAGTTTGAGAATTATAATATCTATTATTAGTTTGCCAGTGAATATAAATTCTTTCAGATTACAATGAACTGTTAGCAAAACCAAATTATATTTCTGGACAACCATAACAGAATGTGAATCGGAATAACAGCAACAAAGAGAAAGGCATCCTACAGCCTTCTACAGCCAAATTCCATAATGCTCAAACTCTCCTTGAGCAGTGTTCAGATTTTAGATTTAGGTTGTAGAAGATCAGCCCAGCTACAGACAGACACTGAGACGCAATGTCGACAAACATGCACGGTTTATTACTTTTTGGCACAACACAATGCACAAACACCAATAAACTCAGTCCTTTCTTCTGCCACCTCCACTCCTCACTTGCAAGCTCCGTCTTACTCTTCCCAACTTCGGCTTTTCGAGTGGAGTAAGGCGGCCTCTTTTATACCCCACCCGGAAGTGCTCCAGGTGTTCCTCGATCAATTTCCGGCAGCATTTCCGGGTGTGGTGGAAGTGCTGCCTGGGAATCTGGCTCCTCTTCTGGCAGCACTTCCGGGTGTAGCAGAAGTGCTGCAGACCAAGGCTCCAGAACTGCCCAGGCACCCCCTGGTGGTGGTGATGGGCCAAAGCAGGGTTGGGCTTCTAAACCCCAAACCCGTGACCCTGATACAAACCAGGGGGGTCTCGGGGGAGGTACTGTTGCTGACATGTCCATTCCCCCGGTCTTCTCCCCAAAAGGGTATCCCGTCCAGGCAAGTTCCCCGGCTGTCCATCACACGGTTTAAAGTCAGAACTGATATTTATGTATTTCCTCAAATTTCTCAACATAGCCAAGAATTAACAGTTGTTGGTTTGTCAAAAAATAAAGATCAAATGTGACTACAAATTCACTAAACAATCCAAGTCAGTTTCCTAAATTTCTGTAATTCTGCTGTACAAAAATATCATTCATCCTGTTTTGGCCTTCATTTTAATAAAGTGTATTTGAGTTTCAGCCCTATTCGAACGGGATTAGTTTTATACCAGTAGGTGGGGTAAAGTAATTATTACTGGAGTAATTACTCTGTAATTTTAGTTCCATCCAATTTGCACATTTGGTCTCAGTAAAAATTATGGAAACTTTGACCTTGTATAAAAAGACTAAAAAATAACCCCAGGTTAAACTAGCACTGTGTGAATTGACATTGCAGTAAATACATTTGAGTGATTCGAATGAGGCTAAAATTACAAATTCCTCCAGTAATAATTAATTGACCCAGTGGCTGAAGTGGGAAACGAGAACTTTTGTTGTAATCCTTTTTTGTGTGCTGAATAGAGGGTGGGAGTTTGGTGTGTTATATCTCCTAAGAGGCCCAAAGTCGTGCTAATAACACAGTTTATATGAAAGAGAGGGTGGGTGCAGGGTTGTTCCCCTTGGAGTTGCGAACATACATATTAGTCATATAAATAAGAGTTGTTAATGTCATCTGAACTGATGGAGGACATACACTAACTACAGGGAACAAGAAAATGCTTGTGCAGAGTACCGGTGTGTCACTACTTCATTTTAAGCAATGACTGTACACTACCTCCTGGTTTAAAAACTAATGCAGTCCGAATACACCTTCAAAATTACAAAGGTCCTTCGGTAATTATTACCTTACATCACCTCCTATTGTAAAACTAATTCCATCTGACTGTTCAAATCATAAAGGAAAATTTTAACAATGGCGCTATAAGCTCTGTGTATTCCTCTCCTGCAGCACACCTGTGCAATTCCACTGAACAGCCAATTGCTATATTCCACAGTTGTGCATTCTGATCAAGAACAATGGTAACAGGAAGGTGACATCCTAATGCTTAGGACATTAACAAAACAAACAATGAAAAAATAATTCAACATCATAAAATCAATAATTCAATAATCAATTCAGAAGTAACAAATTAGTCATAATTAATAAAACAGTGATTTAAAAAATAATATTGACTGTCCTTACAACAACTAAGAAAGAGTGCTTACCAAACAAATATGTCTAGAATGTTCATGCATTAAAAATTGGAATTTGCAGGAAGTACTAACATTGTGTGGGATACAAGCCATGTTCATGTACTGTATAACTGTAGAGATTTAAATGTGCCACCATATTTTAAAACCGTGATCACCAAACATTCACACATTGTGAGATGTAGCTCATTGTAACTGTAGACAATACTGCGACAGGCACATTCAAAGGCCAGAAACAGAAAAGATTTCATAACCAGAGATTTCCTTAGCAATAACAATGTACATGTTTTTCGTTTTTTTTTTGTTTTGATTTATCCACAAACTTGGATATCAGAAACACTGACATTTATACAGTCAGAGTAATGGCGTCATGCATCTTACGTTCCTAGTAGTCCTGCCAGGCAAACAATGCCAACACATACAATCAAAACAAAATGGTGCTGTAGGAAGATTGTGATAGTGGTGTCTTCAAAATCATCCTTAATCAAAACAAACAATCTGAAGATTTAATTCAATGACACCTAAAACACCCAGAATATCTAGATATTAATTATATAGGCCAAGAAAAAGGCTGAAAATATAAACAAAATCCATATCATGGCAGACTTTGAAAACTGTTTGTAAGTCATGTGTATATCAAGTTTAAGTTATGTGTACGATGACATATAAAAATTAAGAACCCAGAAGGCAACCAACTAACTTATATTGCAATTAAAATTTAGTGAGCTTTTTATAGAGTATGTTTTGGTAAAAGAAGAACTAACTGAAAAGTTAGTCGAAATATATAACACATTTGTAAATGAGATGAAACCACCTCAATCAATGAAACTTACATGGTTGTGCTATGTCATGGTCATTCAGTCACTTTTCAAAAGCTATCAGTGGCTCCATTTTAACAAAGTAACTGGGTTACTTGTCCAGATACGCAGCATCATTTACATACAGAAGTGCTTTATAAATGTAATCTTCACTGAGAGTTAACAGTTGCCAATTTACTCTTGCCAACAAAAGGTAAAATATACACTGGTGGAAGAATGAAGGCAGGAACAGTTCAAACAATTAAATGTCAATTGGCTCAAATTCAGAGGCTGTTTGAAAGAAAAACCAGCAGTCATTGCAGCTCTCCAGGATCAGGGATGCAATGTTAAAATAAAACAGAAAAAGACTGCCAAAGACCGCATGTGGCCTAAAAGATAAAAAGGGAGAAGGTCTAAAATAGCACTTCACATCTTTTTTTTGTTTTGGAATTCTCTAAGTTGAGAATATTTTTCACCCACATTACAATGCAGCACAAATACAAGAAGCAAGTTTATTTCTTTACTTAACATCTGTATTTAGTTATTCTAATATCACTTCCCAGAATGTAGGCTACCAGAAAACCTTTGCTGGTATTTAGTGACAATGATTTGTGTAAGTAAGAAGATTCAACACAGGGGTTTGGCTGCCAGATGTCTACTTTCAACAAGAAAGCTGCTGTTTAGAGATATGTCGCCAGTTTTGGGCATTATAATTTTAGCTTGTTACTATTTATGGATCAAATAAGTGGTTTAAACCACAAAGTGAAACTCTAAACAGTATTTTACTTAACTGGTACGAAGCCTACAGTACTACACATGAATCAAAAAACTATAGGACAAGAAAGTAAGCTTGATATCCACCTTACAGTGTAAGATCAGCAGCAGTAAGAAAATTAATATAACTGGTATTCAGTATGTCTCTGAAAAACAGCGGAAATGGTCTCTTGGTAACATAACATTGTATTCTTCAACCTGCTCAATCCAGCTCAAGGTCATGGCTGGCCAAAGCCTATCCTTGCAGCTCTAGGTGCGAAGCAGAAAATGGCACTGACCATGACTTCAGTCAATCATTGGGCCATCATAGTTTTCTGTTCATCGTATTTCAGAACCCAGCTCTTTCTTTAAGGAGTTGCTTAGATCTAAAACCAATATTAGCAAGTTCAGGCAAGGCAAAAACTAATATTGAAAAGGGTGCCAGTCCATCACAGAGCACACAGTCCATCATTCAGAACCCACAGTATCTCTGTTTCCACATATAATATGTTGATCAAGGTCTCTAGTCTGGCACTGGATAAGTATGTGCAAAGACAGTTACCCCAGTGACTCATGCCTAATGCCTATGCGTAGACGTGTGGGTGCAGTTTGTGAAAACATGTTTTACAATGAAGGGTTTGTGATTTTAATTTCATACTTTTTATACAAATAAAATAATATTTTGAAAAAGAAAAATGGTATCTCTAAAAATGTGTTAAATACTCCCAAAAATAATCTGAGATCAAAGTCTATGCGAATAAAGGAATTTGAAAAAAATAAACCAGCTTCAACAATTGAGCAATTTAATGCTTTGATCAAGACTCCATTTCCAAGCTGGTACCAGTTGAAAAGAGATTTTAATTTGTCTGTGACTTTAAATCCAAGGTGAAATAGAAACTATTGCGAAACAAGTATTAAAAATTAGTTTTTATCTCCAGCTATTAGTAAAAATATATTTTGTGAGATATACAACACACACACACACACACATATATATATATAAATATATATATTGTGATGGACAGCCGTTGATCATGCACTGTCGGGAAGCCTGGGAGAGCAGGGGACCAAGAAAAGGGCAAGCCATTTCCCAGGACATGAAAGGACAGCCACCCTGGGTTACATCAGGGCCATGAGCATGAGGCTGTAACGTTCAAGCCTGTTGGGTTACGTGGCCACCGTGGTCTGCAGCATTTCCGCCTCAACCAGAAGTGCTGCCAGAACAGGAGCTGGATTTAAAACAAGGCACTTCCGCCACACCCAGAAGTGCTGCCGGAACTTAATTGAGGAACACCTGGAGTACTTCCGGGTGAGGTATAAAAGGGGCCGCCTCACTCCACTCAGGGGCTGGAGTCGGGTAGAAGAGGACGGAGCTTGCAGTGGAGGCGGTGAAGAAAAGAAAAGAAAGATTAAAAGATAAGGACTGAGTTATTGGGAAGATTTGTGGTTGCATTGTGTTGTACAGAAAAGTAAAATAAACCGTGTATGTTTTGGGGACATTCTGAGTCCATCTGTCTGTGTCCGGGGGGGTGGGGCAATATATATATACTGTATATATATATATATATATATATATATATACACACACACACACAAACACACACATTGTCATAGACAGCCGGGGTCCTTAACCGGCCAGGACACCTCTTCACTGAGAGGGCTGGTGGAGAAAGCATGGACAGAACAGTACCTTCCCTGGGACGTTAGACGGCATCCCCCATGGGTTGCAGCAGTGCCTCAGACTCCTACAGGGCTTCATGGGAGATGGAGTTGTCTACAGCCTTGGTGGGATCCAGGGGCGCCACCAGGGGGTGATGCAGCTGCTCCTGACTCTGTATGGGCAATCCTTTCACCACACCCGGAAGTGCTACTGGAAGTAGGTCATCAGGCACCTGGAGCACTTCCGGGTAACATATAAAAGGAGCCAGCAGACTCTACTCGGGGAGCCAGAGTTGGGGTGGAAGGTGGACGAAGCTTGCCGAGTAGGAGTGGAGGAGAAAAGAGAGAAAGAAGAAGAAAAGAGAATTGTATTCAGGTGTGTTGCTAGTGCTTTGGACTGTGTTGTACTTGTGGGAACGGGGAAGACGTTGCCCACAAGTGAAGTAACAAAATAAAAACATTTGTGTTTTTATCAGTGTGCCTCCTGCATCTGTCTGTGTAGGGTTGCTCGCACACCCCCGTAGAGTTGTCACAACACATATATACATACATATACATACATACATATACATATACATACATACATATACATACATATACATACATACATATATACATATATACTGTATACTGTATACATATATATATATATATATATATATATATATATATATATATATATATATGACAATGATGATGAAAATCTTAAAAATAAAGTAAAAAAAACACCAATATAACATATGAATGCACATTCTAATAAAAAAGTGTACCAAAATGTGTTTTGTAATTGTAATTTCTACTCTGACCCCAAAACACAGACACTGAGAAGCTTGCCTAATTAGGCTAGGAGTCCAAGAAGAAAAACCTGAAGCCATATGGGGTCCCCAGGGCTGAGTTTGAGAACCAAGACCAAATGACCACCTGCTCCAAGAGCATTCTACAATACATAAATGTGATAAAGTTATTAATTATTGGCATGTGTGATAGACGGCCTGCAGCTCCCCCAGCCAGGATGCCCAAAGAATGGAAGGAAGGGGGAAGGCAACTACACTGGGACACTGCCTCCCCAAAGAAGCTAGATGGCAATATCCCTGCAGCATTGTGGTGCCCCGGATTCCCGCTGGGCACCATGGTATCTGGAGTTCAGCATCACAGCCCTGTTGGGTACCATGGGTGCCGCCAGGAGACGCTGCAGGAGGACCAGGGAATTTCTACTTTCTGCATAAACGGGAGGATTCCCAAGTCACGGGGACGGAAGCTCTGAAGTAATTCCAGGCTGAAGAAAATGCAAGTTCTCCATCTGACCTGGGTCAAGGACTATATAAAGGACTGCTATGAACCCAGAAAGCAAGCCAGAGTCAGGTGAAGGTGGACAAAACTTGCTGGGAGGTGTGGAGGAGAAGAGAATATTGTGCTTGTGTATTTAATTGTTTATTGGTGGTTGTAGTACTTAGGGCTCTGTTTGAGAAGAAAAATGAATTAAAAATACTTCTCATTGCTTTTACCCTGTGTATCAAGTGTCTGTCTGTTGGGTTTGAAGGGGCAACAGTGAATCCTAGTGTTCACAGTGGCATAGTCGGCAGGGTTCTGGCCATCGGTTTGGTCAGAAAATCTTTTAAGAATCTGTGGACACATACCCAACAGACAGCGTTACGACACGAGAGGTCACCAGCAAACCTTCGCCTTAGGTCATAATGGGGAAGAAAAAGACAAAGAAAATCAGCAGAGCTGGGTTTGAAGGGGCAACAGCGACTCCTAGCATTCACACATGATGTACCATTCTTGAAGCTTTGATGCAGCAGGCCTCATCAATAGTTGCAGCAGTGAAAACAGTAAAACAACATCTGCTACCAACAACTGAAAACTATCTGTGGTCAAATAATATTGCACACCAAAAGATAAAAAAGAGAAACTATATTATTTTGGGGGAGACGGGAACACAACAGAAGGCCTATTGTACATTTTTTTTGTTAACTTCACAAATTTTGATGAATCTATGATATAAAGAAGACACAAGCTGAAAGGTAAATAATGTTACAAAAAAGAGCTGCAAAAGCAAAGGGGGATGCAAAGTGACACAGGTCACTTATCAGATGCTGCTTTTCAGAACACAAGTACAGAAGTGTCTGGAAATAAAGCTTGAACCAAAACATACTGCCATAGATACTTTAATAGGGAATTGCAAATCCATAAAAATTCAAATGAAAGTTTTTTTTTTCCTTTTAGTGCTATTTAAGACAATCATTAAATCATTAAATAATAACAGTTAATTTTACAATAATAATAATGAAAGACATCACCTAGCAGAGTGTGCTCAGTTACCACATTCTGCTTGGCATTGCCCCAAACACCATCCACTGTCACCAAAAGGAAGCACACTTTATATTGTCAAGCATTACAGAGGAATTGAAAACACATTTTAACCCTTAACTACTCACACCATTTCTCATCTCATAAGTACTTGAGCAGTGTACTTTATGCACCAGTGTTAAAATGGCTATTTATATGCACGCTCTTAAGTTGTAATATTAAATATTGCAATAATTTTAAATTGTACAGTGGAACCTCAGGTCACGACCGTAATTCATTCCAAAACTCTGGTCGCAACCTGATTTGTTCGTGACCCGAAGTAATTTCTCCCATAGGATTGTATGTAAATACAATTAATCCGTTCTGGACCGCACGAGCTGTATGTAAATATATACTTTTTTAAAGATTTTTAAGCACAAAAATAGTTAATTATACCATAGAATGCACCGTGTAATAGTAAACTAAATGTAAAAACACTGAATAACCTTGAACAGAGAAAAGTAACATTGCAAGAGTTCACGCTACAGCCTTACGAACCACTCTCTGTAAACGCTTTTTTTTAATGAGTTTTAAGTACAGGGAAAAAAATGAACATTTGAAAAATCCATAATTTATACAAAAACTAACCATAAACAACCAAGAAAACTAACCTTGCATGAGTCGAGTTCTGGCATGAAGGAAGTGAGGAGGAACTGGGTGGAGAGGAGATTACAGTTTTGAGGTAAAGTCCCTCTGCGCGATGCAAGTCTGACCGAGAACAATGTACTGTACAGGGAGAGACTGAACACATACGTAAATCACCGGCGCGTGTGAACCGGAAGGGAAACGAAATAGAGCACAAAGATTTCACAGTGAATGCACAGGGAGAGACTGAACACATGTGGAAATCATCGGCGCATACGAACCAGAAGGGAAACTGGCCTGTTCGTCACCCGAGTGTGTGGTCGTGAACAGATGCAAAAGTTTGGCGAACTTTTTGGTCGTAACCTGATTTGACGTTCATGACCTGAGGTTCCACTGTACATGTTTTTAATGTAATTTAATGCCATATTACTGAGTAGTAGGACACAGTCTAGGACTATCTGAAAATAAACCTGATCCACTTCTGCAGTGCTCATTCGTCACCGGTCACACTTTCATCCACTACAGGATTTGCACACATATCATATTTCACTTCAGTTGTTGAATGTTCTTGGCAGACAAAGTCATTGCAAGAAGAACATCTCATCATTGTCATACAAACATTAAGTACCCACGTAGTGTACCAAATGCACCATATGGAAATTGTGACTGTGCATTAATTTACTCATAAAACCTAGCTGGGGGCACACTGGAGGGAAACCATTGTGACACTGTACTTGTAGAGAATCAAGCTGAGCACAGACTGCAGATGCTTTCAGTAGGTTCAAGTAAAAGGACCTTGGACAAAAATAACTGAGATTGGTGTACAAAACAAACTAGCATGAATAGTTAAGGGTTAATTACAGTCTTCTTAGACCATTTAACTATAAAGTGATAACAAATTAAACACACAGCCAGACAAAATTCAGAAAAGGATAAGCAGATTATCACCAGTGATTGAGACTACACAGCCACACAGCAGGTTTCCAGAAATTCCAAGTCAACCTTTTGCATGTTCCTTATACTGCTTCTTGGATTCACAGGTCCCGTAAACAGAAGCAAACACGCCTTATGTAATAAATGTGGCAGGTACTTTCAGTTTGAATGTCTTTCCATCCAACTGATTATCAAAACATCTGACGACTTAAATTTACTCAGTGGAAATTCCATACTGCCCCATGCTTTTAATCATATCTGTCCGTATTTCATGCACCTTCTACTTTGCCACATATCTTGAAAGACTATATTGCATTCTTCAGTGTTTCCAAGAGCTAAATTATTGTCATGTGTGATTTTCATTCTGATACAGAATCAACTTCTGTACCCAAATAAGTGTTCGACTATGAATGGAGATTTTTTTCCCCTAATTTTACTGTAAGATTGTCATAATGTATAGCACATTTTTGTAACAACCTATGTCCAAACATTGTGTTTGCAAGTACACTGTTGCTACTGAAATATGGAATACAGAATACAAATTAATCCTCTGATGCTCTAGCTGCAGGAGTCAGCAACTGTTTGCATCTTAAAAGTTGACAGACATGAAGTAGTCCATCTTTTTTAATTTTTGCAGTGGTAATTTCTAGTCTGACCATTTTAAATGTGGGCAGTGGTTTAGCACTCTATTGGTTCTAAGGCACTACTCATTTTACTTTCTGCATATTGAAACTACAGCTGTTTTTACAGTAGACCTGGCAGGAGTATTTAACAGCTACTTTTAAATTCAACATTAATGACTTTAGCTACATATTGTTACACATACACTCAATGGCCACTTTACTAGGGACAGCTATTTAGTACTGGGAAGAATGCCCTTTTTTTTCCAAACAGGCAGAATTCTTTGAGGCATGGATTCAACAGATTGCTAGAAATTTGCCTTGAAAATTTTAGTCAATGCTGACACTGTAGCATCATGCAGTTCTTGTGGACAATTTGGCAACAAATTCATGGTAGGATCCCATCATCTGAAAGGTGCACTATTGAATCAAAACCTAGGGATTATGCACATAACTGGGGTAAACTGACTTTGCTATTTGTGCGACTACAAGCTATGTGACATGGCACATTAACCAGCTGGAAGTACCCATTTGAACTAGGGGATAAAATGGTTATAAAGGTATACACACCGTCTAAGCTTAGTTGGTATATCGCATTCAAATAGTATATAGTTTGTTTTAAGTGGCCAGTGTGTTTCATGAAAACACTCCACACATTACACTACCACCACAACAGGCCTGTACAGTTGACACATTTCTGGATGGATTCATGGATTCAGCTAACTCGTACCTCTTTCCAATTCTACCATCAAGATGTCGAAATAGAAACGTAATATTTCTCAGACCAGGTTATATTTGTCCAATTGTCAGTTGCCCAATCATGGTAATCAGATGCCCATTATAGCCTTGGCGTTCTTTTCTTAGACAACAGGAATGATGTGCTGTGCATTCAGAAATCCCTATCTGCATACCATGTTATTTCAGTATTCCTCAACTTTCAGTTAGCTTGAATGAGTCTGTCCATTCTCTTCTGACCTTCCCCACTGAAAATTGTGTTTTGCCCATAGAACTGCCACTCTATGGATATTTTTGTTTATTGCACCATTCTCATTAAACTCTAAAGCATAAGATTCTTAAGGCTGTAGCTGTTTCTGTGGCCACCACAATCCAACTATGATCACTTTGATCAAGTATACTGCCCTTTCTTATGTTTGGTCAAACAACAACTAACCCTCTTGACCATCACTGCTTGTTGTATATATTGAGGTGCAGCCACATGATTGTCTGTTTGGAGGGATAGATTATTTTTATTATAACAAGCAAGTGTTCCTAGTTAAGTGACCAGCACTTGAAGATGTAATCCAGCCATCTAACTTCCTTCTCCTTCATACATGAGAAAGTTCTTGCTAGTTAGATTATCTTTTTATAGAGTCCATAAAAACATACTGTAACTGCATCTTGCCACAATCATGCTTGGTATTTCCATGTCTGACCATGTGTGGAACATGATTATGCAGCACAGTTTGTAGCAACTGCCTTGCATAGCATACTATATACACTGTGCTGCCCACAACTTGCGTTTCCTCCATGAACCTGGGTCATTGATAGTCATGAATCGAAATGGACTAGTGCATTGAGGATTCAAACCATCAAAATACTGGTGCAAAAACTGCCTGGTGCTTTTATTCAAAAACAGTGTCCAACAATGAACACATAGCGCAGTGCAAGTTCACCTTTAAATGACAAAACAGTGGCTCTGTGGAGGTTAAATTCATAACAAAAAATAATCCAAAAATAGTTAAAACCAAGTTTAAAACACAGTCAGGATCTTTTCTTGAGCATCAGTGCATCCTTCTATTTCCACATCCCTGCTGCAAACCCATAAAGTCTCTTCTGCTGCAGGAGATCCCCTCTGGCAAGCCCAGTCATCCCTCACTGGTTTGTGCTCCTAATGCCATTCCTCAGCATCTGTGGGACCTCTTGGAATGGTTGGCAGCTCCTGCATCCTGGATGCTTAACAGAAGAGACTCTACCCCTCAGTGCCACTACTCCACACAGGGCTTCTTTTCCGACTTCTCCTCACTGTGCCTCTTCTCTGCTGCACCAGCTCTGCCTTGATCCTGACTCACTTTTCCTTTTTATAATCATCGTCCTTCCCTTGCTTCAACCTCTAACATACTTCATATTTAAATACTTCATGTAATTTTTCTTATTAATGGAATTAAGGCAATAGTTTGCACTAGAGTTTATTCAAATGTGTCAAAGTAAAGCTGGTGAATAACTGTGGAACCTGTCATTTATACAGTTTTGTGCTGTGCTCTTTACTTAATACAGTGTATACGTTTTATAGACATTGTGGTTTTCACAGCTGCTTTCTTAAAGCCAAGCAGACATGAATAGAAATAGACATGCATCTTAGAGAGAAACCACTACTTCAGTCTCATTAGAAACTCTTTGCATCAAGTCTATGTTCAGAGGAAATTAGATCTTAGAAATTTAAAACAGTTTCGAAAGAACTAATCTAGTTCTCGGTGTAAAGTACCCACATGTCTAGGTAAGCTCAAGCCAAATTACTGAGTATTTCAGACTACGGACTGAGCAGAGACAAGCTTTCTGATTAAATATTGTGATACATTAAAGGCAGGAATTCTGTCTAATTAATAAAGTGGCTCAGTTGTTGAGACAGGGAAAGAAAGCTATCGCTTAAAGGAAATTTCAGAGTGTCTGCCACACCTGTTAATGTAAGTGGCAGTTTGCAAGCAAGTTTTTAGGTCCATCTGGACATATGGAAACTGGTATGGACTGTGGCAGTGCCAAAACATTAGTTAGCAAGGGCAGAATTCTGTGTTCCCTGGGTCTCTGTGTAAATCTTAGTCCTCATTTTGATAGTCCCATATTTAGATCCTCTCGTTTTGTTCATCTCAGTCTTTGGTGCTTTAGATTAATTGACTGATATTTACTGTCTGATATTTACTGTATCACACAAAGCAGGTCGGTCTTTCCTTCTTTCTTGTGTTCTTGTGAGTGTGTGTGTGCTGCACAATATGCTTTTCTCTTTTATTATTTTGTTGATTTTTAAAAATTTCTTTATGCACTGCTTTGAGCCAGCTGCTCTAAACCTAACTTTATTTTTTATTAATCCCTATGAGACTTTAGCTTAATCTTAAGCAATGAATGGAGTATTTTATAGAGACCAGCCAGTTGTGGAAAAACCAGGAACAGTGATTTCAGTGTTCCTGAAATTTATTTCAAGGTCACATTTAAGACATATGAAAGTTATAATTTTAATGATTTCTAGGAGGTATAGATACTATATTCAAAAATGTACAGAAGCTTACTAGTCAAATGAATGAACATTTCCAGTTAAAAAAACACCCCCACCATACTGTATGTGTGTATTTCTTTATGTATAGTGCCTAAAGTTTTTCTCTTTATCTTTCAACAATATATTCTGTGTTTACAATATGTATGAGTGTCTTTTAGTCACAGCATCTCATATTATTTCATTCACAAATATTTTTGTATATATTATACTAGCCATGCCCCATGGCTCTGCCAGTGTATTAATGAAAAAGAACAGTGAGGAGGGCCCTTCCTCCTTCCACCTCCCCTCAGCCCACAGCGACTGTCTCAGATTAGCGCAAATATATTGCTCCTGCAAGCAAACTGTGATTCTTAGCACAATGAGAGAAGTTGCAAAATAAACCAGAATGTTCAAGCAAATTCTAGACAAAAACCCAATCTAAATCCGTGAAGTAGTTCTCTCGTTAGCTAGCTAAGCGGAGGTAAGGTACATGTCCCGAGGCTGGAGCGTGAGTGAGGAGGGCCCCGCCCCGCTCCCCTCAGCCAACTGCGTCGCTCAGATTTGCGCAAATAAATTGGAAACTGCAAGTGAACTATGATACATAGCGTGATGACAGAGGTCCCAAAATCAACAGGAATGTTCAAGCAAATTATAGAAAAAACCCGATCGAAGTCTGTTAAGTAGTTTTCTCGTGAAAAGCGGACAGACATACAAATGGACAGAGGGATAGACAGATTTTATATATATACACATATACAGAGAGAGAGAGAGAATCTGTTATTAAGTGGAACTGCAATCCATAACAGTACATTAAATTATGGTAATTTTTTTGGTCACTTAGAAGAACTGTTAAATCCAGTAGATATTCCATTCACCTTGGAAACAGTGCCAGAACCATTGGTTGAGATTGGGTCCGCTTCTTTGGCTGAGATTGTAGAGGTTATTAAAAAGATTGGTGGTGGCAAGTAAGCAGTGGTTGATAAGATTTACCCAGAAATGCTGAAAGCACTAAATTTTGTGGAGGTGTTTTGACTTACCTTACCACATACCTTCTGTAACATATGTAGCGTTTCATTTGCTGCTTTATGACAAAACCAAATGTTTCCTTATTGTTCAGCAGTGTACATTTTTTGCTTAGGCGTTAGCACTTACAATTTAGTGTGGATATTTTAGAGCCAAGCATAGAGCGGTTTCATTAAAGTAAAAAAGGGTGAAAGTATTTGGTTGTGCAGCTTGTAAACTGATAAGTTTTAGCTCTAGAAGCATTACCTATGCATTTGATGCATTACCTTTTAATTCTACTGGAAAAACATATTTTTTTACTGCTTTCTTTCAATTGTGTAGTGTTATTTGTAACACTTGAAAATGCAAGGTTTTCTATTCATTTTATAAAATATGGCTAGTGAAGCTCATACACACAAGCAGTAGTTATGTGTTTCCCTTTTACAGAGCTGAATGACTTAAAAGTAGAAATGACAAGATGGTAATTTAAATGTTAAAAGACAAAAAAACAGCAGTTATCTAAGCTGGGCATACAACCACCTGCTAGTTCCATGTGATGTCATGGAAGGAAACTTGTGGTATTCTGATCACACAATAATGTTAAAAGAGCACCCAGTACCTTTCGAGTATGGCTGTGTACTAATTATTGTAAAGAGCAAGACATGTGCACAGTTTTGAAATGTCTTCATATGGCAATGCTTTCTTCTAAGCCAGCAATCCAAATGTAAACTTTCACTCATTTTATAAATATGTGCCAAATAAAGTTCAAATTTAACTACTAAAATACTGTTATTTATTACATGTTTTTACTCATGTCAAGAATTATACTCTTGTTTTTTTAGAAGTCACTGATAATGTACTGCGGTGGGTTGGCACCCTGCCCGGGATTGGTCCCTGCCTTGTGCCCTGTGTTGGCTGGGATTGGCTCCAGCAGACCCCCGTGACCCTGTGTTTGGATTCAGCGGGTTGGATAATGGAATGATGGATGATAATGTAATAAATATTAACAAGACAGCTCAAATCTTTTGCTATGGAGTTAAAAAGACCCTGGGTTGCACAGTGGCAGAGTGGTTACCATGACTGCCTCTCAGATCTGCTGTACTAGGTTTGAATCCAATGCTCAGTTATCGTCTTTCTGTAGTCTGAGTGTACTCTCGTGTATTTGTGGGTTTTCTGACAGGCACTCCAGTTTCCTTCCCACATCACAAGACTGCAAAGACATGCAGTTTACATTAACTAGAGACTCTGTTTTGACCAGATGTGAGAGTGGATGTGTGTATGTGACTTATGGTAGAATGGCGCCCTGTCCAGGGTAGTGCAGAGTGGTATACCACTAGTGAAAAAGTACAGAAAAATCCAATTTTTAAAATGGTACTATACCAACATTATGCTAATTTTGGTACCGGAAGTACCGTACAGGCACCTCGTGTTCAGTCATATATCAGCATAATCGAAGCACCAAGGGGGACATCCTGCTCTTTGAAGCATTATTTTTTTTTTATTAGCACGCTGGAAACTCCGAAGGATAAAACCATCCCATACCAGACCCCCACCTCTCTACACATTTAGAAATGTAGAGTGTGATGGAGCCTGGAGGTGCATGTGCATGTGGGCTGCGTGATGAAGCAGCTGGGAACCAAGGGAACAGTCGGGATGTGGTCAGTGGCTGTTATCCATTATTTGCTTCAGTATTGTTTTGGTACCGATACTGGTATTCAGATGCAAATACCGGTATCGGTACCGCAGTCAAAATTTTAGTACTGATCCAACACCAGTCCAGGGCTGGTTTCTGCTCAATGCTTCTTGGATATAATAAATCTACAACAATAAATTAGGTTGATTACATAGGAAATGGATGCATGCCCAAAAAAAATTCTTTTTTTTTTTTTTTTTGTATTCACTAAGCTGGGAGTATTGTCAATTCAACATATACTCTATACATCTACTCCCAGGTCTGAACATGCGTTGCAAATGTTAATATCCTAGTGTCACTAGAAAAACTTAATGTAATCTTGTGGCTTCTTATGATTCAGTCATGATGTAGACATGTGACTGCTGCCTTGCATCCACTCCTGCAGAGATAGGCTCAGTGAATTTATGTCATACAAATGAATGTATAAATTTTCAGCTATATGAAATTATTTAAATTTCTTACCCCAAAAGCACAAGAATAACTTACCTAGGTACCTAATTTGAAAACAGGAAAAATTCCAATTTGAAAATGTGAAAGCAGGTACAAAATGAATTCTTAAGGAAGCACAAAATGTTTGTATTGGTACATTTTTTAGAAAAGTGTCAGACTGTTTTTCTTCAAAGGAGAAGATTACTTTTTTCTAATTATATGTTGTATCACGATAAGGGGAAGTTGGTCAAATATCATTATGTACAAGGTCATGTGGTGAGTGACTGCTACATAAAAAGAGCAGCATATTATTTTTAGTCTTCTGTTTCACTGGATGAGTATTCAAGGATTGGGAGATGCGGGTCCCAACCTCATATTATCATCACTTGTGGCACACTCCAAAAGCCTTCCCAGAAAAACGCAGGCTGTTATAGCCGCAAAGTGGGGCCAACTCTGTATTAATCCCCATGGTTTTGGAATGGGATGTGCAACAAGCTCATGTAGGTGTGAAGGACAGGTGTCAACAACCTTCTGACTATATAATGCAGATAGGATCTTAAAACTTATGACTATTTATGGGATTAACTTCACAGATGATGATGCATGAGCTAATGATAGACACCACATGTGCTGAGAGTAAATAGCGACTGCGCCTTTTCACATAAAATGTTGCTATTAACATTTCCAAAAATTGAGACTGTATGCACCTATAACAGGACACAGAAGTCCATTTTGGGTTCACTCAGTCCATAGCAGTCTAGAGAATAGCAGCAGAGAAGGAATGGGGAAAAAAAAAGAGAGAGGAGACTGGCTGCTTGAGACTACTTGAAAGAAAAATTAAAAGGTATGTACCATACTTCTTTGAAGACGGACAAGGCTGTTATACCTTTTTTAATGTGGTCATTCAGCCTGAAGAAATGAACAAGCATGCATATGTCTTCTAAGCTCATATCACACATCAGAGCTTCTGAGAAGTCATAACTATGAAAATGTGTTTAAAGATACACTCAGGAGAAAGTTAATTTAAGGTCTCTAGCTGGTACAGTTGATGTGAACTGCATCTAGATACTGTGGGATATGGCCGGCCGTTCATCCCGGCCAATACCCCCAGGCCACCAGATGGAGCCCTCCCTGCAACATGGAGATGCCCCGAATTCCAGCAGGGCCTCATGGACAGTGGAGTTTTAATGCACAGCCCTGCAGGATACCATGGGGGCCGCCAGGAGTCGCTGCAGGGAGGCCCAGGGATTTATATTTTACGTATAGCCCGGAAGTATTTCCAAGTCACGGGAACGGAAGAAATGATATACTTCTGGGCTGAAGAAAAAAGAGAAGTTTTTACCTGACCCGGAAGTGCTGGATAATCACATGGACTGAGGGCTCAGAAGCACTTCCGGGTCGAGGACTATAAAGGACTGTGGGAAATCCCAGACGCATGAGCTGAGTTGGGTGGCTAAGTGTCTGGGAGACTGGAGGATTGTTTATTTGGTTATTATTGAGTATAGTGGAATGGTGGTGCTTTGTGCACATTTATTATTATAATAAATTCATTTTGGACTTTTATCTGGTGTCTGACGTCTGGTCTGAGGGTTCAAGGGGTCACGGACATTACTAATGAATTGTTGCCATATAATGGACCATTTTTATAGAAACAAATTTGAATTTTTCTAATTTTATATAAATAAGACAATGTAAGCCTTATTTGAATATATGTTAGGTAATATAATTGATGAGCAGTGCATCTTAGAAATGGCTGTGTTCTAATTCTAATTCAAAGTCCAATTCCCAGTGTTGCTATAGTTAATCTAGTGTGCACATTTTGGTAGTGTACAGAGATATCAATCTATTGAGTGTGTTAACATGTATTTTAATAAAACAGTTATACAAATGTTGAGTTTGGGATATTCATCTCTGAATAACTGGATTAACACACATAGATTTCGCTGCATGTAACCCAGTTATGTAGCCATGTTAACGCTTCAGGATTTCATAGTCTGCGCATGTCAATTCACTCTGTTAGCCTATGCATGTGTTAGCTTCACACACATATCCAGCAGACAAGGGTAGAAAATATGTCCACAAAGGTACATTTCCTCAGGC